>NW_003852443.1:4215660-4217574 GCF_000181295.1 Otolemur garnettii
GGATTGTGTTGGGATCTTATTGAATATTTGTGCATCAATATTCATTAGTGATATTGGTCTATAATTTTCTTTTCTTGTTGGGTCTTTTCCTGGTTTTGGGATCAAGGTGATGTTTGCTTCATAGAATGTGTTGGGTAGTATTCTGTCTTTTTCTATTTTTTGGAAAATGTTGAGTGATATAGGTACTAGTTCCCCTTTAAAGATTTGGTAGAATTCTGACGTGAAGCCATCTGGTCCCTGGCTAGTATTCCATGGTATACATTTACCATAGCTTATTAATCTTTTCCTGGATTGGTGGGCATTTAGGCTGTTTCCACATTTTGACAATTGCAAATTGAGCATGATAAACAGTCTAGTGCAAATGTCCTTGTGATAAAATGATTTTTTTCTTCTGGCAGATGCCCAGTTGTGGGGAGCAGGCTGTGGCCAGCAGGGCCCCCAGAGCCTGGGTAATGCTCAGGGAGTGACCTGCAACCACTTTCCTTCTCTTAACAACATTATTTTCACCTGTTAGAAGTCACATAGCCCATGCATACTTTATTATTGACAAGCACACAGTTTCTCCTCTTTAAGGTTGATCTCTACACCATGTGTTAAGATTTATGCAATCTTGTTAAGATACTTTAAATAAAGCTGTTTCCACAGTTCAGTTTTTGGTTATAGTCATCAGCTGCATCAGCCCCCCAACACCATCCTATCTCACATCTCCCCATCTTTCTTTGCCTTTCCCAGTTTTTCTGGCTTCATTTCTCAATTTACCACCATTTCCACGGGGCAACTTTCCTCACTTACACCAGGTCACAAGAGGTCTCTCTCTCAAGCCAGTACTTGACACCCAGTAATAGGATTGCAGGATCAAATGGGAGGTAGTTTGAGTTCTTTGAGGATTCTCCATATTTCCTTCCAAAAAAGTTGTATTAGTTTGCAGTCCCACCAGCACTGTAAAAGTGTTCCCTTCTCTCCACATCCACACCAGCATCTGCAGCTTTGAGTGATTGTGATGTGGGCTGTTCTCGCTGGGGATAGGTGACAGGGTGGTTTTGATATGCATTTCTTTGATGATTTGGGACAATGAGCATTTTTTCAAATATTTTTTAGCCATTCATTTGTCTTCATCAGAGAAGATTTTGTTCATATCTCTTGCCCAGAGGTAGATTGGATTGTTTACTCTTTTTTTGTTGATTAATTTGAGTTCTTTGCAGATTCTAGTCATCAACCTTTTGTCAGATTGATACCCTGTAAATATCTTTTCCCATTCTGAAGGTTGTCTTTTTGATTAACTTGTTGTGTCCTTAGTTGTGCAGAAGATTTTCAGCTTAATTAAGTCCCATTTGTTAATTTTTGTTGTTGCGATGGCCACTGAAGTCTGTCATAAAATCTTGCCTAGTTCAACATCATCAAGAGTTTTCCTCACACTTCTAAGATTTTTATCATTTCATGTCTTAGGTTTAAGTCTCTTATCCATCTTGAGTCAATTTTTGTAAGGAGTTCTCCCAGCACCATTTATTGAATAGGGATTCTTTTCCCCACTGTATGCTTTTGATGGGATTATCAAGGATCAGATGGCAAGTAGAGACTGTTTCAATCTCTTGATTTTCTATTCTGTTCCATATGTTTATATCTCATTTTTTGTTTCAATACCATGCTGTTTTGATTACTGCGGACTTGTAATTTAGCCTGAAGTCTGGTAGGGTGATGCCTCCAACTTTGTTTTTATTGCAAATCTATTCTTAATGTGATACATTTGATAGAATGAGAAGAAATTTAGATTAGAATTCATAAGACTCAGTCTTGTCTGGGGCACTTACCCAATATGTGGTCTTGGGCAAATAATTTATCTTCTTTGAATCTCAGTTCATACTTTTATAAAATAGAGATAATAATTCCCATTTGCTTACTTAATATTTACTTAAT
>NW_003852443.1:4217755-4230628 GCF_000181295.1 Otolemur garnettii
CTTTTGTACATTTTACATCAAAGTTATAATGGTGGCCTTCACCCAGAATGTGTGCATTGTACTGATTAGGTGTGAATTTATCCAGCTCCTCTTCCTGCTTCTAACCTACTTGATTTCTGTTGAATTTTACTTCCATGTACCTAAGTATTGATCAACTAGTTCCAATTTAATATTGAGTACATGTGGTATTTGTTTTTCCATTCTTGCAGTACTTCACCTGAAATGTTCTCCAGTTCCATCCTGGTTATTACAAAAGGTGCCAGATCACTGTTTTTTATTTGTTTGTTGGTTTTGTTTTATTTTTATGGCTGAGTAGTAACACATTTTATTAATCCACTAATGTATTGATAGGCACTTGGGTAGTTTTCACATCTTTGCCATTGGGATTTGTGGTGCTATAAATTTGAATGCAAATGTCTTTTTGATAAAATGACTTTTTTTCCTTTGAATAGATGCCTAATAGTGAGATTGCTGGGTCAAATGGTAGGTTTACTTTCAGTTCTTTGAAGTATTTCCATACGATTTTCCCTAGAGGTTATATTAGTTTGCAGTCCCACCAACATTACATAAGAATCCCTTTTTCTCCACATCCACAACAGTATCTTTGTTTTGGGACTTATTGATCTGAGACATTCTCACTGGAGTTAGGTGGTATCTCATTATGGTTTTGATTTGCATTTCTCTAATGTTTAGAGATGTTGAGCATTTTTCATATGTTTGTTGGCCACTAGACTATATTCCTTTGAAAATTTTCTGTTCATGTCTTTTGCTTACTTTTTAATGGTGTTTTTTTATTTTTTTTCTTGCTTGTTTGCTTGAGTTCTTTGTAGGTTCTGCTTATCAGCCCTTTATTGTAATAGAGCATGCAAATATTTTTTCTAGTACATTGTTGATTTATTGTGTCCTAAGCTGTCCAGAAGCTTTTTAATGTGATCAGATCTCTTTATTTTTGCTGTTGCTATGATTGCTTCTGTGGTCTTCTCCATAACTTCTTTCCCTGGGCCAATATGTGTAAAGAGTTTATCTAGCATTTTCTCCTAGAATTCTTACAGTTTCCTGCTATAGATTTAAGTCTTTTATCCATTGGGAATTAATTTTTGTGAGTAATGAGAGGTGTAGATCCTGCTTCAGTTTTTTATGGCTTGCTATCCAATTTCCCCAGCTTATTGAACAGGGTTTCTTTTCTCTGGTGTTTGTTTTTATCTGATTTGTTAAAAATATGATGGGAATATGAGGATGATTTCATCTGTGGCTTTTCTGTTCTAATCCATAGGTCTATGTCTCTGTTTTTGTGCCAGTATAATGCTGTTTTGGTTACTATGGCCTTGTAGTATAGCTTGAAGTCTGGTAAAGTGATGCCTCCCGCTTTATTCTTATTACCTAACATTGAGTTGGTTATTTGGGATATTTTCTGGTTCCATATGAAGCATAGAGATATTTTTTCTATATCTGTGAAAAATGAAAGTTCTTTGTAAAAGTTTTTTCATTTGTGTATATTCTTGGGATACAAGTGGAACTTTGCTACATTGCATTTTGGTGAGGCCTGGGCCTTTAGTGCATCCATCACTGTAACAACACACATTGTACCCACCAAGTAACTGCTCATCGGTAAAACTTCAAATGTATAAGTAATGCAGTGCAACTTTATAAAACACATGGTACTTTTTCAAAGTATGACCCATAAATTGCCTCCTTCTTATGTAAGAGTCCTCTGTTATCATATTGACTGTATGGATGAGTTAGGACAATCTGATGGTGCATGTTGCTCTTTGAGAACCTGTGCCAAATGTCTCAAACTTTAGAAAAGCACCTCCTATTCAGGTCCTCCAACTACATTTAAAGACTTATTCCATTACTCCTGGGAAACACTAGATTTATTCCTCTGAGCATACAAACAATCCATAGGTTTTTCTGGTTCTTGACTGCTTCTTCAATTTTACTAACTGTGAAGTCACTTGCAGGCAAAGCTTTGCCAGTCTCCTATCACCGGTGTCTCCAGTGGACATGGTGTTGTGTTTGCTGGAGAGTGCTCTCTCCCAGTGTTCCTAACACTGCAAACCCTTGAAGTGCAAAATGTACACCGAATTTCCCAGATCCCCTGTGCTGAAACCACATAGCAAGCCTTGAAACTGTGAGAAGACTACTTCTCTCCTCTGTGTGCCATGGTTAATTGCCCAGTCTCCAAATCATTCTACTTGTGCCCTAGTGTCACATAAAGTCCCTCATGAAAATAGATATCCCAAATGGGTGGCATCTGTTGGCTCAAGGAATAGGGTGCCGGCTCCATATACCAGAGGTAGTGGTTTCAAACCTGGGGCTGGCAAAAAAAAAAAAAAAAAAAAAAAAAGAAAGAAAGAAAGAAAGAAAATAGATATCCTAGCTATGTGATCTCTGAACAATCAATCCTAGAAGGTGGATACAGGGATCATTATCTGAGACATACGCAGCTTGCCCTTTTTTACTCTAGGACCCCAACTCCTCATCTCAAGGGACCCAAAAGATACCCTTCCTTCTTTTTTTCCTTAACCAAAATGCCTTGGAAAATAAACTCTGGCTGTTACTTCCTTCAAAAGATAATCAGACATTGCTTTCTTTTCTTTTTTGCTACAGAATTTATCTTTTAATATTTTATGCACATTTTTCATTTAATCCATTGACTTCTATATATCCTAGCTCTTTAGAAGTAAATTCTAAGGGAGAAGGTCTGTGCCAATTTTGCCACTACTGCAGCTCCAGTACGTGGTGTGTGGTAGGTAGCTAAAAAATAATTCTTGAAGAATGAGTGGAAAAATCAATACAAGAAAAAATGTACTCAAATCAAGAGTATTTTTAAAATTATTAATGGAAATGATTGGAGAGACTTATAAATGTAGAGGAAGGCACTTTAATTTTGGCCTTATAAGCCTTGATACCACTCTATATTTTTACAAAGAGATTTTAATAGTTTCATAATCAGTAGAATGTTGTAATTTTTAGAATTACAAGGAATATTAATTAGAATATTTGGCTAAGCAATTCAATGATGATTTTTGAAGATATTAATGTGTTTATAGACTAAACTTTTACAAAATCTATGGCCTACATAAGAAAGCATTCCTTCCTTGAGTCCTCATCCTTACACACTGTTGTATTTTATATGTTTGTAATTGTGATGGTCACAGAAGAAATTTAGTTCTAAGAAAAATTAATATAACTGGATAAAAATTGTAATTTTTCCTATGGTTACTTTTTTAAAAGATGGCTTAATTGAGGTTGACAAATAATTGATTAGATGTAGGAAAGAGTACAATTTGATAAATTTTGATGTTTACTCTGAACACTTTCACTAAAATAAAGATAATGAACACAGACAAAACCCCTTAAAGATTCACATTGTCCTTAGAAATGTCTCTCTTCATGTCTTCTGGCTCCATGGGCCCAGGAAGCCATTGATCTGCTTTGACCACTATCAATTAGCTTATATTGTAGAATCTTACATATATGGCACTCTTTTTGTCTGGCTTCTTTTACTCCATGTGATTATTTTGAGATTCATCAATGATACTATGTATATCAATTATTCATTTATTTTTATTCAATGGAGAATTCCATTGTACTGATATATCACAATTTGTTTATGTTTTCCTCTATTGATAGACATTTGGATTTCCTTTAGTCTCTTTGGTTATTATAAATAAAGCCCTTTTGAATGTTCGTGCATAAATCTGTGCATGAACATATTGTGTTCATTTATCTTGGGTAAATACTTAGAAATGGAAATTACTGGTGAGTATAAGAAATATGTATTTAATTTTATGATAAAATAATGTGTTTTCTACAATGACTATACTATTTTCTTTTCCTACAATTTGAGAGTTTCAAGTTGCTCCATCTCATTTTTAGCACTAGATATTCTCTGTCTTTTTAAATGTTACCCTTTAATTTTTTGAATAGTTTAACATTTACACAGTTAATGAAGTGATTTCTTAAGTGGATTTCTTCATAACATCTTTCCTTTATAACTACAAATTTTCATTGCATATGTAAAAAATGTTCATAATGAATCAACAAAAAATAGTGTTGAAGCAGTAGAAGCAATACAGTTCTTACCATTTCTCAATGTGCTCATCAATAAAATCAAAACAGGTGAAACATAAAAGTATATAAACAGAAGAAAAATATGAAAATGCCAACTAGAACAAGTTAAGGATCTCTGTGCTCTCTGCTTCTATTCAATGTGGAGCTTTCTAGAAAATGCAATAAGACGAGAAAAAGAAAAAAGATATCTAGATTGCAAAAAAATAATTAAAACTGTTATTTGAAGAACATATGATCATCGATGTAATTTACTTGTAAAAACACTTAAAAGCAAGTTTACAAGATGATAGGATACATAATATTTATAATAGCAATAAAAATTATAAAAGTACTTAAAGCAAATCTGACAACCAATGTGTAAGATCTTTACTCTAAAAGTTATGAAATATTGCAGAGAAAAATAAAGTCAATAAATAAATAGGTATACCATTAAATGTCAATTCACACTAAATTATTCTGTAGATAAAACATAATCTTATTCATGATCCTAGCAGGGATTTTGGTAAGACATAAAAATTCATTCTAAAACTTACATGGAAATTCCAAGGAACTCCAACAGCCCAAATAACTTTGAAAGAGAAGAACACAGTTGGAAGATTGACACTGGCTGATTTCAGGAATTATTAAAAGCTATACTAATCAAAAAAGTGTGGTATTGGTATAAGGGAGACAAAACAATATGATAAATTAGTCCATAAACTGACCCAAACATATGTAGAAAATCTACTTTTACACAAAGTTACTAAGACACTTCCATGGAGAAATAATCTCTCTCCCTGGTGCTCTCAATAGTTGGATATCTATACACAAAAATAAAATATATTTCTATCAGTATCTCACATCATACATGTTTGTAAAAAATTAACTCATAATGATCATAGACCTAAATGTTAAATCCAAAACTATGAAACATCCAGAAGAAATCATAGCATAAAATGTTTATGATATTAAATTAGGCAAATATTATTTATATATTACACAAAACATACAATCTAAAAATGCATCATTGAAATTTTAAAAAACACCTAAAACATCTGCTCTTTGAAAGACACTGTTAGAGAATGAATGCAAAGATGCCGTGAATAGGGAAGAAACATTTGCAAATATATATCTGGAAAAGGACTTGTATCAAGAATACGTGAATTCTCAAAACTCTATAAAAGGTAAAAGAAAAATAACCCAATTAAAAATAGAGAAAAAATTGAAAAGACATTTCACCAAAGAACATGGATAACCACAAATAACCACATGAAATGATAACTCATGGCAGTAGAAGTATAAGGCACTAGGAAAATGCAAATTAAAACCATAGTGAGATACCACTACACATCGATTAGAATGACCAATTTCCTTAGATGCCCGTATTAAATGTTGGTGATGATGTAAGGCACTAGAATTCATATACTGCTGTTGGGATACAAAATAGTACAATCAATTTGGGGAAATGTTGAGCTATTTCTTAAACTAACCTTACACCGCATATGTAATCCAATCCTTCTATTCTTAGGTTTTAATCCAACAGAAAGGAAATCATATGAGATACTTGGGCTTATACATGAATCTCCATCAGCTGGGAAATAGATAAACTGTGTTCATCCACACAGTGAAATAGTACTCAGCAATAAAAAGGAACAAACTTCTGATAGAGACAATGACGTGAGTGAGCCTTAAATACTTTATGCTCAGTGAAGGAAGACAGTCACAAAAGACTATAGATTATACATTTCCACTTTTGTGATGTTTTAATAAAACAAAACTATAAGGACAAAAAACACATCGATGGTTTCCAAGGACCAGAAGTAAGGAGGGAATTGATGAAAAAGATCAATGATGCAACTTTTAGGGGTAAGGAAACGTTCTGTATCTTTATTATAGTGACAGGTGTATGACTCTGTGTACCTGTTAAAACCCCTTGATCTGTATACCTAAGAATGATTATTTTTATTGCATAAATATCATATCACTGAACCTACCTTTTAAAGAATAGAATTACACACACTAAACAGTAAACAGAACTGATGAATGGTGGGTAAAGCCAGGAAGTGCTGAAGTGATTGGGAAAGTTTTCCTGAAGCAGGTTCACTTAAACTTTGTCAGAAAGTAGAGTTCCTATGTAAATAGGTGAAGAGGAGAAGAGCGAAGTCATGGTATTATTTAGGGAAGACTAGCTACTGTACAGTAGCCTGCAGTCATAGTGGCTTGGCATAGTAATGGTATGTTTCTTGCTCACATGGCAATCCACTTCAATATTCAAAAGGCAGTCTTCCAAGGGAGGTAGCAGGATCCCAAGTCCTTGAGAATCTAGGAGAAAGTATTCCCAGGGAAGATGCAGGATCCCAAGTCCTAGACAATGTAAATCCTTGGATTCGGATTCCTCCACTGCCTCTTCTGTATCTGACCCAGAAATAAAGGAAGAAACAAAGAAGCAGTGTGCACTTGTGTGAAAGACTTGTGGAAGGTTTTGGCAGCCAAGCGTAGAGATTGTGTATCTCATTTCTGGGGACATGGCCTCATTTATCTGCAAAACACTGGCATATGTAAATTTTATATAGTTATAAATTTAATCTAGGTTCCCAGGAGAAAAAGGAAATGAGTCGGGTAAGTAAACCAAATGTCTTTGCCATAGGTATGGAGGTGTGCAAATGAGAGGTGCAAACAGAGCAGGGAAGAGTTGATTTTGGCTATGGGAAGATGGTAAAATTTGTAAGGGAATGTGGGAGTGAATAAAGGAGGACATTGAATGACAAGTTTAAGGGGGTTATATTGTATTCAGGGGAAAAAATTGGCCTTAAAGATGTCTTTGTAAAATAGGATGACACTTGTCTATTGCTTAAAGACATACTGAGGATGGAATAGGATATTAATATGTTAAAGCTCTCTTTCAAGGTTTTTAAAGCACTAAATAAGCATATAACATATTTTGGATTAATCAAAAAATGTTTTTGTAGTTGCAGAGCATTTTTTTTTCCTTTCCAATGATTTTCTTAAAAAGTTCAAAATTGGCTCAGCGCCTGTGGCTCAAGCGGCTAAGGCACCAGCCACATACACCTAAGGTGGTGGGTTCGAATCCAGCCTGGGCCCGCCAAACAACAATGACGGCAGCAACCAAAAAATGGCCAGGCGTTGTGGCGGGTGCCTGTGGTCCCAGCTACTTGGGAGGCTGAGGCAGGAGACTCGCTTGAGCCCAGGAGTTGGAGGTTGCTGTGAGCAGTGAAGCCATGGCACTCTGCCCAGAGGCTCAGCTTGAGGCTCTGTCTCAAAAAAAAAAAAAAAAAAATTCAAAATTTTTCCATAACTTTGAACGTTGTTAATTATTTCTATTACACCCCCCTGACAAATAGTTATTTTCTTTGCCTATCTTATTCCCTTCTATGAAGGTATTAATATAAAGGAAAAGAAACCACAGAATTTCTTAGAATACTTCTTTGCAATCTTGTTGTGTTACAACTAAGAATATAGTGTTACCATCTGTCCTAATAATGATAATGATGTGTACAATCATGTTGAAATATTGACTTGTTAGATCAGAAAGTGGAATTAAGTCCTATCTTTCTTTGCCTCTTCTTTCCACAAATTTCATTTTTGCCTTGTCTATATTTTCCTCTTATTTTAATATGTTCATTGTATTCTGCCTTAATTACTCCAATAACTCTGCTTCATACCGTAGGGCTGTCTGCCAACTACTTACTTCCAAAACCAATTTGATGTTCTTCATGGCATTGGCATTCTCTTCCTCCCTCTTTGTAAAGTGCCTTCTCGGTGCCTTTGAATCCAATTTTAACTATTTTATTGAGTTCTAAGGCGACTTTTCCACCATTCTCGAGCTATTCACATCAATCACATGCAGTTATTTCACTTTTCCATATCTTTCTTTCAGAAACACTATAAACATTATCCCTTTGCTATTTTCCTACAATTGTATTTTCATCCATATTTTTACCTTTCTACATATGTCTGCACTGTAAGTTTTTTTTCATCAATTCACTCTACTCAACCCCCAAGCTGCTCATTTTTCCAGTGATATTTTGGCCGATGACTAAGGTGATATTCAAATTGAATAGACTTACCCTTTCTTGTTTCTGCTATTTTCTGAAGAGAATTCATGAAACATGGATACAGTAAAATGCTTCATCTTCTTAGAATACAGATAATTGTGATTACATCACTGAGAAGCTGGCTCTTTAACTTTCTCCTGGCACCTTAGGTACTTACACAGCATTTGTTCTTTTCATTTTTTAGGCCTCACATTTCATTACTAGAAATGACGCGTTCAGTTTCAGTTAGGTATAACAGCAATACATTTATAGTGATTACCCGTGATTGTGGAATTACAGTGATGCTATGATTGCTATCATTTTCTATTCTGAGATAACAAAATCTCATTAGAAACCTAACATCATTTTTTATGCTTAATTTTGTAACATTTGAAGTGAAACACATGGTTATATACAATAAAGGATAGGCCAGGTGTGGTGACTCATGCCTGCAATCTTATCATTTTGGAGGCTGAGGTAGGAAGCTGACTTGAGCTTGGGAGTTAGAGACCAGCTTGAGCAATATAGGCAGACTGCATCTCTACGAAAACTAGAAAAATGAGCTGGATGTGGTTGTGTGTGCCTATGATTCTAGCTACTTGGGAGGCTGAGGAAGAGGATTGCTTGAGCCCAGAATTGCAGGTTGTAGTGAACTATGATGCTGCCACTGCAATCTAGCCTGGGCAGTAGAACCAGACCTTGTCTATTAAAAAAAAGAAGAATAGTTAATAGGTCGTTCTCTTTTCAGAACTAATAGAATTAATAGCAATTGAGTCTCTGAAATACACACAGAAACATAGTTAGCATTTTACATGAAAGAAAACCCTGGGGTTCATAAAGATCTTACTAGGTGAATTTACAAGCTCCCTGTTCACACTATGTGAACCACTTTCTCACTTTTTTTTTTTAAAGCAAGACTATTTTATAAACTTAACTATAATAATAGATATTTAGCTGGTATTTATGATAAATTGTAGGAATAAGGACATAGATAAGTTAAAGACATGAGAAATACTATTTTAATTTAAAAAGGAAAACTAAACTTGGAAGATTTCTCGTATGCATATATGCTTTGGGGGCAAGTCATACTATTAAGCTGAATTTTAGTCAATGCTAATAGAATTTTGTGAGATGCACACTGCACTGTATAGGGGAAAAACATGCATTTTGCCTCCAACTAAATATCAGAAAGCATTTGGATTGTTTCATACACTTTTATGCTTTATAGTATAAGTCATGCTTTATCTGAAATAAAGATGTATAGATACACAACTCAGTGAAAGTGAAAATTTTCTGCTGGATAACCTACGCATGTAAGAAGGAAGAAGGAAAAAAAAAAAGAAGGAAGAAGGCAGTAATTCTAAATAACACGTTTCCCTCATCAATTAGCCACATTTACATCGTAATTATTGTTTAACATTTTAAAAACTGTGCTAGACCAAGTCTCATCTCTTCTTACAGTTTATTCATGTGTTCTGCAGCCATTTGTGTCCATTTCTAGGTTGCTCCATTTTATTTCACCCTTGTAAATATTCTGCCTGGTTAAAAATGAAGAGGGGTTATGACTCAGTGGTGGATCAAAAAGATAAAATAAAAAATAAACATTTTTAAAAGGGGGAGAAAAAGATGATAGATATTTAGTTAATTTGTAGTTGCTTATTATGTAGTATGCCAAAATTTGCTTGCTTTGTAAATTTCTCAATTACTTGAAATATATTTCAGGCTCTTTATTAAAGATTTATAGCAATGTATTTTACTTGACACTACAATATTTAATGTATTTTTAGCAATTTAAAAGTGATGATTTGCATAAACCACATCCATCTTTACTGGAGTTAAATAAAAGTAATTGCTCTTACATTACTTACATAATTGATTTAATTATAGTGTTAGGCTTTAAGGAACAACCTTTTCATGCTTCTAAGTTATATATGTTACAGGTGATATTTCTGCCTGAGTGCTCTAAGCTGGATGTGAGTTTGCTCTGATTTAGGCTATAATTATTACCCTTGTACAGAATAACATTGTCAATAGGCCTGCCTTATTAAAAAAGAATAATTTCCCCATTGGACATTATTTTCCAAATTTAATTTCCATATCATTGCCCATGCTTTAATGTTAAATGTTCAATAA
Organism: Otolemur garnettii; assembly: GCF_000181295.1. Taxonomy (NCBI): domain Eukaryota; kingdom Metazoa; phylum Chordata; class Mammalia; order Primates; family Galagidae; genus Otolemur; species Otolemur garnettii. The sequence goes on from NW_003852443.1 coordinate 4,228,000, forward strand.
TAATTGTATTTAGCTTCTTGAAGAACTTCCATGCAGTTTTTAAATTTATATTTCAACCAACGGTGTATAAGGCTTCCCTTTTCTCAACACCCTTAGCGACACTTACCTTTTTCTTTTTGATAGTAGCTATCTGATAGGTGTGAGGTAATATCTTATCTTGGTTTTAATTTTCATTTTCCTAGTGATTACTGATTATTTTGGTCTGTTTTGTGCTGCTATAACAGAATACCACAGACTGCATAATTTATAGTGAGTGGGAATTTATTAGTTTGTAGGTACAGAGGCTGAAAAATCCAAATCAAGAGGGAGGCACTGATAAGGATCTTCTTACTGCATAAGCCCATGGTGGAAAGACAAGAGAGGTGAAAGAGTTGAGACCCCAAGAGGGAATGAATTTGTCCCTGTATAAGGAAGGAACCCATCCCCACAATAATAGTGTTAACCCATTCACCAGGGCAGAGTCCTAGCCCGCTCACTTCTTGAAGATTTTACCTTATAATACTCTTAAAACAGCAATTAAATGTTAAAATGGGCTTGAGAGGAGACACTCAAATTATAGTAGTAATGTTGAACGTTTTTTGATATATATGATAGTCATTTGTATGTCCTCTTTTGAGAAGGGCCTATTCAGTTGCTTTGCCCGTTTTTTAATCAGGCCATAGAGTCCCTGCCATTTCCTGCCATTGAGTCCCTTATATTAAGTATTAACCAGTTAACAGATGTATGGCTTGTAAATATGTTCTCTTAATCAGTAAGTTCTCTCTTTACTCTGCTAATTGTATCCTTTGCTATAGAGATTTTTTGACATAATCCTATTTGTCAATTTTTGCTTTTGTTGACTGAACTTTTGGCGTCATATGCAAAAAAACAAAATAGAAGAATCATTGCCCAGACCAATGTTGCATAGTTTTACCCCTGTGTTTTCAGAGTAGTTTTACAGTTTCATGTCTTATATTTAAGTCTTTAATACATTTTGGGTTGATTCTTGGTAAGGGTCCAATTTCATTCTTCTGCATGTTTAGTGGACACTGCAAATTGAAATGACTATTTTTTTCCTTTGTAAATTCTCAGTACTTTGTGCTGTAGTTTTAAATCAGTTTTGTTCTTATTAATCAAGATTGTCCTGTCTCTTTGGGAATTTTTGTGGTTCCATATAAATTTTAGGATTAGTTTTTATCTCTTTGTGAAAAATTAACATTAGAGTGACAAAAACTGTAGTTTTTGAGATTCCTCACAAAAGTCAAAACCGATTTACCATATAATCCAGGAATCACATTTCTATGTATATATCAAAAGAATTTGAAATCAGTATTCAAAGATATATCTAAACACCCATGATCCCTGCAGCATTATTTACAAAACCAAGTTATGAAATCAACCTAAGTGCATATTAACAAATGAACAGATAATGAATATGTGGTGTATGTACATGATGAAACACTACTCAGCCTTAAAAAAGAAGGAAATTCTGTCATTTTTTGCAACACAAATGAAAGTGAAAAACATTATGCTAAGTGAGATAAGACAGGCAAAGAAAGAAAAATACCACATTCTCACTTATATTTGGAATCTAAAACAATGTAATTCATAGAAAAAGAGAGTAGAATGATGATTACCAGAGGCTAGGAGTTGGGGGAAATAGGGAGATGGTCAAAAGGAAAAAGTTTCAGTTAAATAAGAAGAATAAATAATAAAGTGTTTTATGATCTATTGTACAGCATGGTGACTATAGTTAATGTGTTATATATTTCAAAATTGCTAGAAGAGTAAATTTCAAATTTTCTCCCGACAAAACATGATAAGTATTTGAGGCAATAGGTATGTTGATTAGCTTGATTTGATCCTTATACTTTGTATAACATTACTATATACCAAATAAATATATACAATAATATTTTATCAATTTACAATAAAATAAAATTAATAATTATATTTAACTATACTATAAAAGATAAGATTTTATTCTTTTTTATGAGTAGTGTTACATTATATATATATATATACACACAAACATGCACACATTTTCTTTATCCAATCATCTGGCACTTAGGTTGATCCCATATTTTTGCTATTATTTATAGTGCTGCCATAAACATATAAATGCAGGTTATCATTTTCATATATGATTTCTTTTCCTTTGGGTAGATACCCAGTAGTATGATTACTGGATAGAATGATAGTTCTATTCTGAGTTCTTTGAGAAATATCCACACTGTTTTGCATAGAGGGTCTACTATTTTACATTCTCACTAACAGTGTACAAGAGTCTATATTCTTGCCAAAATCTGCTATATGTTGACTTTTTTATAACAGCCATTATAATTGGTATAACAGGGCATTGTGTTGTGGTTTTAATTTGTCTTTCTCTAATTCTGATTAGTGATGTTGACCAGTTTTCCATATGCTTATTGACCACGTCTATGTCCCGTTTTGAAAAATGTTTATGTCCTTAGTCCACTTTTTAATGAGATTATTTGTTTTCTTGTTGTTGTTGTTGAGCTGCTTGAGATCTTTGTGAATTCTGGATATAAGTTCCCTGCTGAATGCAGAATTTGAAAATATTTTCTCTCATTCTTCAGGTTGTCTTTTCACATTGTTGATTATTCCTTTTTCTTTTCTTTCTTTCTTT
>NW_003852443.1:4230648-4276522 GCF_000181295.1 Otolemur garnettii
TTTTTTTTTTTTTTTTTTTTGCAGTTTTTGGAGAGGGCCAGGTTTGAACCCACCACCTCCAGTACATGGGGCCAGTACCCTACTCCTTAAGCCACAGGCGCTTCCCCACATTGTTGTGTAGCTTATTAATCCCATTTATATATTTTTGTTTTTGTTGCCTCTGCTTTTGAAACCTTAGTTATGAATTCTTTGCCTAGACCAATACCAAAAGAGTTGCCCATAAATTTTCTTCTAGTATTTTAATAGTTGTATGTAATACATTTAAGTCTTTAATCTCCAAAATCTTACAAGTAAGTTTATGAAATTGCCACTGTACACTTACATTGTTATTAGCACTGTACAAACACCTTGGTAAGGTTCATAACCTTGTCATATCAGTGTCTCACAGCTGTGTTCATGTTGATATGTGGCAATGTATTACCGAGTGGCTTTCATTACTGCTGTTGTGTAGTTTTGTGTGCATTTCTGAGAATGTTGGAGCTTGAATTAGAGCAACAAACATACATTAAATTTTTGATAAACTTGGCAAGAGTGGAAGTGAAGTCAGAGACATGTTAGTCTAAGTTTATGGGGATAATGCCATGAATAAAACAGAGGTAGACAAGTGGATAAACATTTTTCTGAAGGGAGAGAAGTATCACTGATGAAGAAAAGTCATGGCAGCCTGTAATGAGCAGAACTGATGAAAACATGGCAAAAGTTCATCACATTGTGTGTCAAAATCATTGGCCAACCATGAGAAGCACAGCAGACCAAGTAAACATTGATAAACAGTTAGGAAAACCTTAACTGACAAGCTTGGCATGAGAAAGGTGTGTGCAAAAATGGTCCAGAAGGTGCTCACCAAAGAACAAAAGCGAAGGAGAATCGAAGTTTTCCAAAACCTTTTTGAGAGACAAGATGATGTTTTGCGCCATGTTATCCCTGGCAATGAAACATGGATGTGCCAATATGATCCTGAAACAAAGTGTTGACATGCAAAATGTTCTTTCAGTCCAAATCGAGATTCAAAACAACGTTGATCACCTTTTTGCTATCAGAGGAATTGTTCATTATGAATTTGAACCAACGGAACAATTAGTTAACCAAGTTCAATATTTGGAAGTGCTAAAAAGGCTACATGAAAAGATTAGACAAAAAAACACCTGAACTTTTCACCAACAATTTGCGCCTCCTACATCATAACAATATACCAGCTCACAGGACACTGTCAGTGTGAGAGATTTTAGGCAATACACCAATAATTGTATTGGAATACCTTCCCGACTCACCTAATCTGGTCCCCAATGACTTTTTCCTTTACCAAGGGTAAAGAAAATATTGAAAAGACATTTTGATGACATTCAGGACATCAAAGGAAATATGTGAGTCATTCATTGTGAAAGTTTAGATAAACAAAAATCAAGAATTGTAAAATCCATGTGGAAAAAACAATGAAACCCTCCCAATAACACTAATAAGCTGAGCCAGTTGAAACTTGAATGAGATGATCAAAAAGGATGCTGTCCACTGTGTTTCTTGGAAGTGAAACAATGGGCCATAACATGACCTGTGTGAAATTTTTATAGTGACCTACGTATCAAGGTACTAGAGCTTGGTGTGTGAATAATCCCTTTCCTCTTATAGAAGGATGGTATCTCCAGCCAGGTCATGCTGAGGCATAACTGTAGTTATTAGACTGGAAGAAATGAGGCACATTGGGGGAAGATCAGCTTGGGAGCCGTCTGCCTCAGGTGAGGTCTTTGCATATTCTCCAGGGAAAGAGAGGCTGCTAACTTCTAACAGTGAGAGTGAGACACTTTTGTCAGGGTTCCAGGAAACTGGAGGACATAGCATTGCCAAGTGCATCTATCCAGATGACACCATCCCACATTTTATGGTCGTAATTTTTTCTTCTACGGATCTTACTTTAGCAGAAAGGACTTACTGGTTCTGTGTTTTAGCCTTCTCAAGGTACTCTCCCAGCTATAGGAGAAAGATGTTTATTTAAATATGGCCACAAAGACTTTCTGGCCTTCACACCTTTCCCTGAGCTGATAGTGGGCTTGACTAATACTTTCATTGCCTTGCTTTAAGCACTACAGTGGCACTTAACAGTGACCACCCAAGTCCATAGGTGCTATAATGACCGTTGCCCCCATGATTCTCTGATGCTCTGCATAAGTGTCTCCTTCTGTCTGCATTTTATCCCAGTTCTTCACAGGTGAGATAACAATTGTGATGCTGTAGCACACCAGGAATTATCACCACTGCCCTTACAACCAGGAATGAAGTTCTCGATGCCAGATGGCTGGCAAGTTATCCAATTCTACCAGCCAATTCTGAGTATTAAGAAGAAAACACTGTCTCTGTATATGATCCCCCAAAGCAGACTAGCTGATCCCTGGAGATGCTGGTCAGGAAGGGGGAAGTGGTACAGGAAAGAAAGTCTTATCAAGAACATTACCACTGGGCAGCTGGAGCTTAACGGGGAACTCGAGGAAACAGCCTGCACCATGCAGTTGTACCAGGCAATGAGGCAGCTGGGGTATTTTTATACCAATCACTACTGTTGTCAGTGATTGGTTAAAGCAGTTTTCAGAATAAGTGTGATGTTTGCACAGGCAGAGTAGATTCTTGTATTCAGGGAAGGTCCTCAGGTAAAGAGATTTAGGTGCTGGATGTTGGAAGGAGGGGAGACATGAATGAAAATGGGAAAGGGAGGAATAGGTCTGAGCAATGCACTGGCAGCATGGTTTGTAAATGCCTGGACTAACATCGCAGGATCTATACCTGGAGCACAGGTATTCTAACCCATTTTAGTGATCCTCCAGTAGACTACTATTTTCACATTTGTGCTTAGAGGATATTGTCTAATTTTTACTTAGGAATGGCACATATAAAAATGAGTCCCAATCCAATTAGTGAGAAAAGCCTGTTTATTGCCAGTCCAAGGACAAAGATGAAAATACACTAACAAACAAAAACTTGTCTTTTCTCTTTTGAGCTCAGGAAACGGGGTTTAATATGCAAAAACAATGCTTTTATGTGTGCAGGAGAGGGGAAGGGGAAAGAAGGATAAGGAAGATTTTTTTTTCACTAATGTAAAAGATCAAAACACAGAAAAGACAGCTTACACAAAGCTTTGTGTAATAACTAAAAGTTTTTGTAACCCTGGGTACTGCCCAAAGTTACTTTACAGTTAACCAAAGCAGTGGCAGAATATAAATCATAACACATTGTATTAGTCAAGAGTTCTTCAGAAAAACAGAACGAATAGGATATATGTGAAGAGACTTATTATCAGGAATTGGCTCACATGATTATGGAGGTAACGATAATAATCTGCAAGCCGGACACCCTGGAAAGCAGGGGTCATAATTTCAGTCTTAGTCCAAATGCCTGAGAACCAGATGAGCTTATGGTGTAAGTTTCAGTCCAAAGGCAAGAAAAGACTGATCTCCTACTCAAACAGGCAGCCAGAAATAAAAGAGGGGTACTGCCCGTCTGTTGTTTCAGGCCCTCAATGGGTTGGATAATGCCAACTCAACGGTGGTGAGGACAACCCGCTTTATTGAGCCAACCAACTTAAATACTAATCTCATCAAGAAACACTCTCCTGTACCCAGAAATAATGTTTAACCAGGGCATTCTATGTCAAGGTGATGCATAAAATTAATAAATTAATAGTTACGTGCACTCATTGGCTTGTGGGAATGATTTCATAGCTTCCAGAGGCAGCTTTTCTAGATATTCTTTACTTTCTTTATTAGTTGGTTTCAGTTCTCTCGGGCAACAGGTCATGGGCCACACACTGCTGGCCCATGGAAATCTGTATCTAAGTCTACGTCTATATCTTTGTCTACATCTAAGGTTTCCCAGGAGTAGCTACATACACTCCAAATATTTGCAAAACGAGCACTTTCTTTCCTCAGTGCACCTAGTTGTAGGTAGGCACATGTATGCCTTGACCTCACCTCCACAGGCCTGCAGGGATGGTAGTGGAGGATGTAGAAAGTAAGAAAAAGATGATAGAAATCTCCAGCAGGGGATGAGGGCACAGTAGCCCAAAGGGCATGGAGTGAGCTTTAAAATGACTCCAAGCCAGTTCAAGGTGATGCACTTTTAGTTACTGGTTTCGACCTCGTCCTATGCACTCTAACGACTTTATTTCAGTTCACCACAGAGAAGTTTTTAGTTTCTGTAACTTCAAGGTATTGAAGTTGATACCTTGAAAGCATTACCTTGCTTAAAATAACCAATTATGAACTCAGGTTTATGTTTTGCCTGATTTCCCAGATTTATTTAATGAGTAAGTTACTAGTAACTAGTAAGACAAGTCTGTATGACTAGACTCTGGTGGATTTCATGCTAATGCACAGAATATTGATAAGAGTGACCACAAAATTTAAATTTCTTTTTTTCATAACTGAATCATTCATTAGCTAGCCCCATTCAGGAGTCTGCATTTTTATAGTACTTGTTCAATACTGTTATATCAAACATTTTCTTTCTGCCTTTATAATATATTTCATTCAGAAATAAGTCTTTAGTTGATTTTATAAAGTGAAAAATTTGGAAAATTGTAAATTCCTTTAAAAATAGACAATTTTTTTCTCAATCTAGATGACCATAAGAATAATATTGGGGAACTTATTTAAAATTATGAAACTAAACAAGAGTTGTTATCTCTGGAGATTATGATTCAGTGGCTCTCAGGCCCTGGAAACTCTCCTAATGATTCTGATAAATATTCTAGATTTAAAGATAATGATCAGGAAAGTATCCTAATTGACTTTAAAGGGTTTATGTTTCACTAACAAATAAAACTCCTTATTGGGCGGCACCTGTGGCTCAGTGAGTAGGGTGCTGGCCCCATATACCAAGGGTGGTGGGTTCAAACCCCGCCCCAGCCAAACTGCAACAAAAAAAATAGCCAAGTGTTGTGGTGGGCACCTGTAGTACCAGCTACTCAGGAGGCTGAGGCAAGAGAATCACGTAAGCTCAAGAGCTGGAGGTTGCTATGAGCTATGATGCCACAGCATTCTACAGAGGGTGATAAAGTAAAACTCTGTCTCTTAAAAACAAATAAATAAATAAAACTCTTTATACCATTGTGATTATAGTTACATGAGTAACTTAAATTCTTTTGAACTTCTGTTACTTGATTTACAAACGAAGGATGAGATTACCTATTATTTTAAGTGGTCTTTTTTGGTTGTAATAAACAGAGGTTTAATTGAGTTACCTGAGATTACCTGAAGAAAACTGGGGCTGCTCTTGACACCACCTATATTCTTCTCTTTTTTGTGAGCCAAAGGTCTCCTTTACATGGAGATTTTTTTCTGCTCCCACATAACTTGGATTTTTCATGATTTCTGATGGCCGGGATTATACCTGATGGCTCTTCTCTCTAAACATCCTTTCATCTTTGATGAAACTTGCTACCATTAACTGCTTTGTTTTTTCTGTCTCCCAATTCACACTTATTTTTTAAGAGAGAGAATTGGTGACAGGTTAATTCTTTGTGCCAGGCTATGTCATACAGTGCTTGGTACTCTATAAACTGCCTACTCTTAAATCAGTGTTCACTTCTGCTCAATTAGTTGGCACTAAAAGGCACAGGGTAATGTGATATTAGACATAGATACCTGTAGGGATCCTGGAGATAAGACCTTGGACTTTAAAATAGAATGTGTGAGCAACAGAGCAACATTATCAATGTCTATCTAACATACTCGCCACACATGGGTGTGTTCATGCTCCATTGAGATTATGTATACGAAAATACTTTGTGAATTATAAAATTCTATTCATATATGAATCACTAAAGCCACTATTATTAAAAGCATAACCATTCCATAGAAACATTATTGTTCCATTTAAGAGACAAAATTAAAAATGAAAGACACATTTCAATAAATTGAAGTTGTTTAAAAAATGTCCCTTAATGAGCCCAGATGGATTGCTCTCTAAGCCACATTTATCTGTCACCTATTTATTTGTTGTGCAGTAATCCATCCCCCTTTTATCCAAGGTTTCACTTTTAAGGTTTCAGTTACCTGAGGTTAACTGCAGTTCAAAAGTATGAAATTAAAAATTCTAGAAATAAGGAATTCATAAGTTCTACGTCAGGTACCATTCTGAGTAGTGTAATGAAATGTTGCACTATCCTGCTGTGCCCACTTGGGACACAAACCATCCCTTTGTCCCGTGTGTTCACACTGTTAGTCATGGTCTGTTCCTGATATTCTGCCATCAACATTGTCATGACTTCATGATACGGAATCACCCCAATAATATGATCCTTCTTCTGATATATCCCCGGAAGATCAGTAGTGGCCCAATGCCATGTCACGATGCCTACATCATTCACTTCACTTAATTTTATCACATAGGACATTTTATCATCTCCCATCATCACAAGAAGGAGGGTGAATACAATGAGGTATTTTGAGAGAGAGGGAGCAACCCCATTCATGTCACTTTTATTACAGTTATATTGTTCATTTTATTGTTGCTGTTAATTTCTTACTATGCCTAATTTATAAGTTAAACTTTCATCATAAATAAGAAAAACATGGTACATATAGGGTTTGCTACCATCCAAGCTTTCAGGCATCCACTGGGGTTCTTGGGAATGTAGCCCAATGGCAAAGGGGAGGAACTACTCTATCACATTTACTTGGAAGTTGTATGTGATAATTAATTCATTAAAAGGTTATGATTTTTTCCTTTAAAAATGTTAGCAAATAAATAACTTCAGTACTAGGTAAGAGGAAGAAAATACAGATAGTTAATACTGAAGTAACTGAATTCTTAAAGTAATAATGGTGCCGATTACTATTCTCTGAAGATATTTTTAAAATTTTTAAATGCTATCATTTCCCTCTAATTTATTTTGTAATATTTATTTAGTCAAAATAAATTCTAAGATTTGTTGAAGACATTTTTAATAATACATGAACTTTAGGTTTTATTTGTTGTCTGCAAATTCTATCCTTTTATCTTTAAATCTTGAAGGAAAAATTTGAGGCAGCTTTTCTTCATAGAGAATCCAGTGTTCTTAACTCTTTTTATTTCCCCACCCTGTCCCTCTTAACTCTTTTAATATTTTTAATAATTCAAAGTATTTTTCATCTTAATTCTTTAGTCATTCTTAAGTACTTCATAAGAGAGTAGCTGATGACTGTCAGTTCTATGGTGTATGTTTAAGATATCAGCTAACTAATACAAATGCTCTGACTCTGGAAAGCATATGTGTTTACACTAGCCTATGTAGTCATTGAAACTGACATTGAATTGTACACTTTAAATCTATATGTTTCATTGTGAGTAAATTTTACCTCAAAAATATGTAAAGAAGTTACATTCATATGTATGATACATTGAATTGAAAATCTGGCACTTATACATGGACAGTTTTTTTTAAGTTTTCAAAATAGCATATATAATGTACTCTAAGTTTTATAATAAAAAGCTGTGCCATATATTGTGTATCTATATTTATGCATATTATTATAACCATTGGAAAAATTTTGAAACGATAAACCACAAGGTTTTAATTTGAATAGGGAGAGACAGTTTTTTGTTTTTCTTTTTGAGACAGAGTCTCACTATGTTGCCCTCTGAAGAGTGCTGTGGCGTCACAGCTCACAGCAACCTCCAACTCTTGGGCTTAAGTGATTCTCTTGCCTCAGCCTCCCAACCAGCTGGGACTACAGGTGCCCACCATAACACCCGGCTATGTTTTGGTTGCAGTTGGCATCGTTGTTTAGCAGGCCCAGGCCAGACTCAAACCGGCCAGCCTTGGTATATGTGTCTGGCACCCTACTCACTGAGCTACGGGTGCCGAGCTGGGGAGAGACAGTTTTACCTCTTTGTGTTCCTCTAAAAGATATAGTGATAGTATGTGTGGTTTCTACTTTCTTGTTTGTGTTTTCTGCATTATAAATTGTAAAAAATAAAGTACTACAGTATTCCATTATTCAGTAATACATAATTGTTGATGAGAATAGATTCTGAAAAGTCTATGAGAATATACTTTGAATCTCAGTGTTGCTCTTGTGGAACAGAATAGATATTAAAAAATAAATCAATATCAAATCCTGTGGGACAATTAGCCTCAGCAGAAATCTTGGCTAAAAATGTTATTTTAATTAAAAATTAATACAAATATGAAAACTCATGACAAAAAGGAAAAATTAATAAAATATTTTTTGTTTATAAACATTATAGACATGATTATATCTATAGACTAGATGTTTAATTGTTGAAAAGTTTGGCATAAAATATGGTTTAACACAACAACATAAAAACTTTTTCAAAATATCTGAAATCTGCAGTTTTATTTGATGATGGTATTATTAGAGAGAACTTCTGATCTCTCAGAAGTATATAAGGATAACATTTGTGTAGCTACTTACACACAGAAAGCACATCCATTAATTTGAGTGTTTAAAAAAAAAGAATACTTCTTGCTTCATTATGCAGATATGTATTTACTAATCAGTGATATATTATTATAGATCATACTGTACTATTAATCTGATTTTTTAAAAAAATCAAAAAATATGTCATTTTGGAAACTTTAAGTAACAGTCACATTTCCTGAGCATCCATTTCACCCTGCAATGATTCAAAAGACTATTTGGGGAAAGGGAGATACATGAATGTATTTGTACTTAAATTACACAAAGAAATGCAATCAAAATATTTTAAGAAAAAAATTTTGAGTGTCAGAATTTAAATCCTAAGAATTGACAAATAATAGGGTTTTTTTTCCCTCAAAATTCAGCAATGCCTTTTCTGTAGACCCCAGCACAGTCTTTACTTAGGACTTTGTTATCCTTTGTGCCTATACTATTGCAACCTATTTCCTACTTGTTTCTTGGTCACCATTTTCTATCCATTCCAATTTATGGTCTAAACTGTTGCCAGATTATGTCCATATCAAACAGATTCTATCAGCTACTGATTTCCCAGAGGGAATTGGTATATTTTTCCGCTGAAAACTTGACTTTGCTAGCCACAGATAAATAGCAACAATCCAAGGCCTTGAAGAGTTCACAATCCAGATACGGTAGAATCAGGTAAACAAATAATCATTCCAATGTGGTAAAAACATAAGCAGAGATTTGCAGTGTGTGCAATACAGTCATCAGAATGGGGTGATTCACTCTGCATCAACAGGTCAAGAAGAATCTCACAAAAGAGAAAACATTTGGTCTAATTCTTAAAGACTGATGGCAATAGGGGGCTCTAGAGTTTTACCCTGATCGAAATTGTGGTTTATAGGGATTACATTAGTGATATTGTAAATGACGTATAGTTAAGGCTAGGCAGGAGGGTCTAAAAGGAGAGCAGCAAGTTAGTAGACTAAATTAATAGCCCAAGCAAGAGATTGGAGCTAAAGTTGTAGCTGTAGAAAGAGGATGAAAGGTTAAATACATGAGATATGATGGTGAATGGGTGACATTCAACGACTGAGTTTGATGAGTTAGTGCAAGTGTGAAGTCTGAGGTAAGACTAATTATCACATTTCTAGTTTGCAGGACTGGGTAAGCAGTGGTGCCATTATATAAAATTGTGGAAGGGAAAGAGCAGGTTTTGGAGAAAGTTAATGAGCACCAGCTGGGGTTATGGAGGGTGGAGTTACTGAAGTTCTAAATCGAAAGCTCAGTAAGTAGGAAGTGCTGATAGACGGTCATGGACTTGGGGTGTGGGGGGCATGTAGACTAAAATGAGAAGAGAAGGAAGAGCAGAACTGTGGGCAGAACTAGCATCTAAGCAGAAGGATGGGAAAGAAAACAGTGAAGGAGTCCAAGAAGGAAGAACCAGATTGGAACAAAAGAAGTCAGTGTCCCTGTTGGAATCCACAGTTGAAGAGAGGAGAACATCGAGAGGCTCCTCTAGGGCAAGCAAAGGGGGGCTGAACTTTTTATTCTCTATGTCTAGGGTACAGACTCATTATTATAGTTTTTCCATGTTTTAAGATTAACCAAGATTATCACAAATCCTACCTATGTTTCTTTTGTTTTATCCCTACTCAGTTGGGATAAAATAAAGTTGCTAGACAATAACCTCAAGGTTGGCCAATTTATAAACACTTGAACTCTTTTAGTATATCCATCAAGGGATGTGGAGATTATTAAACATTTATTTTATTTTATTTTTTAAAAAGGTTTACCTACAAGGTGCACACAAACTTACTACTGCGTGCAAATTCTATATACTATCCTTTCTCAAGTTTTGTCATTAATAAATTTCAGTAATTCATGACCTTTAATGGATAAAAAAAGGCAATAGAATATGTGAAATTTTCTTTATAGCTAATTGACTGATATTCTTAATTACTAAGCAAATTAGCAGGCTGTCTTTAATTTGATATTAATTACACACGAGAGGTCTTTACTGTTTACATCTTGTGTGCTGCTATGGCATGTGATTTTATTGAGCAAAGTTGAACAATTTCTTTATCAAGATAATTAAATATATTTTTTCACAAAGTTATTTGAAAAATCTATGTTTATATCAATATAGGATAATTTTATTCCATATATAGTTGAATCTCTCCAACATGAGATCAGATTTCTATTTATTTTTGAATATATTTTATAATATCTGTAAATAATGACTGATTTTATTTACACTGATTTTCTGCATCAAATGATTAATTTGTAGATTAAAAATAATACAAGCAAAGGAGAAATGACAATGATAAAGTTAAATACGTACATTTGCTATCAGTAGACAAAAAGCAATAATAAGGTTTCGCATCTGGTAATTCAGTAAAGGTGTTGAACAAAATGCTATGCTGGAAAAAAATATTGTAAAAAATGACCTGACTATTCAATGTTAAAATGGCTCCTCTTGAAAACAGAAGAAAAAAGTAAACAAAGAAGAGTTTGTGATTAAAGAAGAGATATGATATTAAAACACAAGGAGTGATGTCTGTCCCAGGTTTAAATATTTACACACGTTATTTAACTTGTTTTAGCTGTTAGGTTTTCACTGCTTCTCTGTCTTTGTGTCCTTCTGTGTGAAGTTGGCTCTATCCCCCAAGTGATTTGAGAATTTCTAAAAGAACGTACCCAAAACATCTTTCTTCTTGGTCTATTATAATCTCTGAGATCCCAGTATCACTGAAGGTATGTTTTTTAAAAAACAAAATTTTATTTCCAAAAAGGAAAGAAGTATTTAAGTCTTTGGCCTCCATTAAGATAGATGTTAGGATTTATTTATGAAAAATTCTATTATCTAAGCAAACAGAAGAAGAGTGCTGAGAATAATGGTAATAAGATAATTACATAACAGAGTTGTATTGGGAGAGACTGCTACCTTTGGGATTATATAGATTCTAAAGATCCAAGGAATCCTATGGAATTTTGGACAATGAAAAGCAGTAAGGTGAGGAAGTATGGCTTAGTAAAAAGAATAGGAATCCAGAAGCGGGAGGCTGGAGTTCATCTCGACTGCTGCCTTTAACGGCAAATCTCTCTGTACTGATCTGATTCATTATTAAAAGAATGATTTTAAACCAGATTACTATAAAAATCCTTCAAAATCTGAGATTTGAAAACTGTTGATTTTATAGCTTTTAATGTAGCATCAGATATAATATTTCACTAGCATGTAAACAGAAAAGGGGCCGGGAGAGTATTGAAGTAGCAAAGTCAGAGAGGAAAGCATGCCTAGTGGTCCGTGGAAATGTCAAAAGCCAAGTTTCACAGCTTCTTAAGGATAATAGGCCCAGCACTAACATTACATTGGTACTGTGTGTAAGTGTTCAAGTTTCATGCAAACTAGCTGTGTTTAACCAAAACTATAGGTAGCACTTGGGGCATGTATTGAATTGGCCAGGAAAATAATTCTGGGTAGATTAGTCAGAATCTACGGTGCCTCAAATCATCCAGGAGGAATGGTTGATCTTTATAGACCAAATGTAAAAGGATGCCTTACTAAAAGAATGATATTCAAACTTAAGTTAGAATGACTATTAATAGACAAAGCATATTGGCTGTAGTTTCTTAGTGGCCCAGGATATGGAGACTACATTGTGGTTTCAAATTGCATTTGTATTGTGTAGGGTGGCTACCCTGGATAGCTTTTTCATTTCAGGAAACAGACTTGACCTCTTCAGCTTCAGTTGTCCAACCTCACTCAGTTTTTATGAAGTAAGCTTGTATATGGCACATCAAAAGTTCTCAGCAACTATTAACTTTTATGATTTTGTTACTAAAAATGTTCTATGTTAACCAGTTTGTTGTGTTTCAAATTGTATATAAAACCGGCACATTGTACCCTATAAATGCATTAATGTACACAGCTATGATTTAATAAATAAAATAAAAAATAAAAATATTCTATTGGGACAGAAGAAAATAAAAACCTTCACTCCACATTTGCAGACATCAAAATAAATTATGCTAATAAAACACTTATTTGGGGTGGTGCCTATGGCTCAAAGGAGTAGGGCGCCGGCCCCATATGCCAGAGGTGGCGAGTTCAAACCCAGCCCTGGCCAAAAACTGATAAAAAAACCAAAACAACAACAACAACAACAAAAAACAACAACACTTATTTGACTGGGTGCAGTAGCTCATACTTATAACTCTAGCACTTTGGGAGGCCATGCCAGGGCATTGCTTGATGCCAGGAGTTTGAGACCAGTCTAAGCAAGAGCAAGACCTTTTCTTTATAAAAGAAAATAGAAGAATTAATCAGGTGTGGTATGGTGGTACACCTATGTGGGAGGCTCAGGTAAAGCCTAGGAATTTGAGATGGAAGTGAGCTTAGGAATTTGAGATTGAAGTGAGCTATCATAACCAACTACACTCTAACTCAGGCAATAGAGCATGACCCTATCTTGGAAACAATCAATCAAACAAAAACCAATAATAAATGTTCTTCATCATTTTAAGTACCAAGAATTTGGCCTTTTTTATAATGCTGCATTTTTAACTTTTTTCTTTGAAATATCATGTAATAAATTTGTTCCTCCTTTGAACTAAGATTCTTCAATGTAAACAAGAATAATTCAATGTATTAAATTAAAGAAGATATTTTGCTCCAGATGGAGAAATTAAGTGGTTTTACTACACATAAAAGTGCAATGTGGGATTGGGGGACAAGTTTTTAGTGGAGAAAAACAGACTATATTTTCTACACTCAGATATTCCATTCAGATTTTTTTTTTTTTTTTTCTCAGTGGAAAGCAAAGAGGTTATAATGAAATTGGTCAGCTAAACAATTCTTTAGTCATAATTTGATCAGTTTGTTTCTTAGTAAATCTGGCTTGCAGCCATAGATAACTCTTAAAATACTAACACAAGAAACAAACTTTTGTGTTTTTCAGCTTGGTAGAGTGGTTGGAGAGGGAAAGTATGTAATAAATGTTAACTATTATTATTTTATTTCCACGGTGGAAAAATATTCAATGTGTTTATGTATCAATGACAGGGTTATAAAAAGGAAAAATTAAAAATTCAAGAAAGAGGGGATTTTATGTTAAAAAATTATTTCTTAATTTATTTAAAAAAATTATCACCCAGTTCTATCTTCTATTGCCTTAAGTAGGTGAGAAAAATCTTATTTTTTATTCTGAATCATTTGAGCCATCATGTTCCCTTTAAACAAGAGCAATTTGTTGTGTATCTGATATTTTTGTGTGTGTATCTGATATTTAATTTAGTAACATTATAATGCATTTCAATTTATCTTCATTTAGCTCCAAAATATATTTTATGTGCATTATAGCAAAGATAGTGAAAATATTAACTTAGACAAGTTTCTCAAGATTTGTGAGTTTGCTCGATTTTATCTGCGGATTTTGTATTTTAACTTCCTGTCTTCTAATTATACTTTTGATGATGCATCAGTCAGTAAAATACTCCAATGCCACTATTTATTTTTTAGTATAAATGTCATTTTGCATTTAAGATTCCTCTAGCTAAGAATGAAGCCAAATCAACTTACCAAAAACTGCTTTCATCATGACCACTTCCTAAAATCTTTCATATTCTCTAAGGCTCATACTCCTCAAGCTAGAATTAATTACTTAATCTATTTAACTGTAAAATATGAAGGGGGTACAAGTGCTCCTATTGCATGAATGAATTTTATAACGGTAAAGTCAAGGTTTTTAGTGGCCAGTCACCAGAATTATGTACCTTGATCCCAATACGTAAATTTTTATCCCTTACCTCCTCCTCCCTCCCCATCCTTATTTCCAGTGTCCCTTATAACGCTTCATAAGTCTTCATTTACCTCCCACTTACTAGTAAGAACAAGTGGTATCTGTTTTTCTCTACCAGATGCTTTACTTAGGCCGGTAGTTCTCAACCTTCCTAATGCCGTAGCCCTTAACTTAGAAGGCTAATGGTCTCTGGTTCCATAGAAGTTGCTACAAGAGACTATTATTTTATTTTATTTTATTTTTTGTGGCTGAGTAATGCTCAGTACATATCTACTACATTTTTTTATCCATTCGTGAATTAATGGGCACTTAGGTTAATTCCATATCTTTGCAGTTGTGAATTGTGCTGTGATAAACGTGCAAAGTGCATTGATACGTAGTATGACTTCTTTTCCCTTGGGTGGATAGCTAGTAGTGGGATTTCTGGATCTAATAGCAGACCTCCTTTTAGTTCTTTGAGGAATCTCCATACTGTTTTTCATACAAGTTGTTCTATTTGTAGTACCAACACCAGTTTATAGGTGTTCCCTTCCACCATATCCATACCAATGTCTATTGTTTTTTTTTATTTTTTATTAATGGCCATTCTTATATGACTAAGCTGGTTTTAATTTGCATTTCTCTGATGATTAGTAATGTTAACATTTTTTCATGTATCAAACTAGAATTTAAAACTGCAGACCATTATTATAGATAAATAATAACTAAACAATAAGTTATAAAAGATATCATATTTTTTTGTTCATTCACATAAATCACCTTATGGCCTCTGTCCTCCCAGACTCATTTCTGCAACAGGCCAGGTAAGGGCTATCAGGTTACAAGCTGCTTGGTTATATCTAGGACCGAAAGAGGGCATGTACTTTATTTTAGTAACTTTTACTATTAAAGAACCACCTCCTTGAACTTTTACCACCCCAGTAATCTTAAGTAGCAATAGGCATTAGGTGTCATACAAGTTTTACACCATCCTTAGAATAAGATATTAAAATGGGTTTAATAATGTATAAGCTTTTAAGAGCCAAGATGCTTTTCAGAAGCGTAGGTGTGTTGTCATGGAGTCCTAGCTAACCACTAATTTCATCAACAGCATTCTCCCCTGTTTGTTCTTACACTTTATAATCTTCATATTTTTGTCAAAAATGTCAAGTTATAGTGACGGTCCTTGTGTCTTTTGTTTTGGGGTCAAGAACACAGTTCTTAAGCATGATTTATTTTCTTCTGGATGTACATATTTTTATTTTCTTTCAGAAAAACTTCAGTTTTTTTTTTCTTTGTTAAACTAATGATGTAACTCTTTTTTTTTTCCTGAGCTAACAGTGGAAAAGATTTTAAAAACACATAACAGTTTTATAAATGAATAGTATCGAAAGCCCAGTGTTGTTTTTATCATTTTTTTCAAATCTAATGTTTGTTTTGTATTAGCATTTAAAGAAGGCTGTCACAGAGTTATAAAGCGTGTATGTATGTGTGTGTAAAATTCAGGTACCCTTCACCCAAAACTGTGTTCTCATATTGATAAGAATATTTATATCCCTCAAAGGGATAAAGATTTCAGTAATTTTTTATATTATGCTTGCAAAGATTTGCATTAGAATCACTTGATCATACTGTACAGTTGTCCATTTAGTACTAAGTGAAAGACTTATCTGGCTGTACACAAGGGATTCTCAGCAGATGTCCAGTGATTTTATTTTGCTATTACATTTTCTAATCCTTAGGAATGATTACATTGAGTCAACAGTTTGAACTTTAAAGGATTTGGAAAGAACCATTTCTCTCCTCTTCCAACATAAGTCAATATTGAAGGTATTTACTAAACATAACCTTAGTGTTGTTTCCAGCTTACTACAGAGGAAATCCACGTGGAATGCCGAGAATCCTACTTGCTTTAGATTCACCTCTTCTGTGATTCTGCTGTACAGATGTGTACAGGTTACTTAAAACTTTATGCTTCAGTGTTCACGTTTTGAAACTGAGACTATTTCACTAAGGTTTTTGTGAGGATTACATAAGTTTTAATAATTAGCGTTCTGGACTACAAATAAAAATTTAGGGCTAACAGAGTTATTATGTCTTAAGATACGCATGTAGGGGCAGTGCCTGTGGCTCAGTGGGCAGGTCGCCGGCCCCATATACCGAGGGTGGTGGGTTCAAACCTGGCCCCTGCCAAACTGAAAAAAAAAAATAGCCAGCATTGTGGCGGGGGCCTGTAGTCCCAGCTACTTGGGAGGCTGAGGCAGGAGAATCACCTAAGCCCAGGAATTGGAGGTTGCTGTAAGCTGTGATGCCATTGCACTCTATCAAGGATGACAAAGCAAGACTCTGTCTCTTAAAAAAAAATAGACATGCACGTAGATTATATGTTCATATACTAGGTCAATCATTTATAAATTACAAATAATCAAATTCTTGGTATATGTAAGGAAATAATGCCAATTTTTTAAGTTGTGCCTATTCATATATATACTTATATATACACACATAACTCACATATCTTCAATATTAGGATATGAAATATGATACAGATATAAGATGACATAAATATAAGGATGGATGCTTGAGGATGTTGTATGCAGTAGAACTGAGAGTTGAAATTTGGTGAAACGTATGCTCTTATGCTGAGGTTTTTGTGATCTTGTGTTAAGTAAGAACTAAAAATCTATGAACCTAATTATTTCAAAGGGGCAAATTTCATTCATAAAGAAAGTTCTACTTAGGGAAGATAACAGATAGCTAAAATCAGCACAGGGGATCAGAGGAAAGGTTGCCAACTTTAAAAACACATGTTTATAAGAACATTGCAGTGACTTCTCTTGATAATGACCATCTCCTCTTAACAGTAGAGAGAAGCCAAGCCCTACCTGAGCACATGTGCTGGAGGAAGCCTTGGATTACAGGAAATAATTACAGGAAAGGTTTCAAGAGCAAGGAAATAGAAAGGGCAAGTGATGGGAACAGTGGTAGAAGATTAAGATTATGGTTAACTACCTTCTATATGAGAGACAGAAGGAGTAATTTGAGCCACCACAGTTAACTGAATGGGCCTACTCCCATTTCAACATTAAACTAAGTGGCATAACATCCTATCTGCAATTATGTCATCAGTGCATTGAGAGTAACATTGTTCCAGATGACAGAAAGACACAGGTATTGGGGGAATAATCTGGGCGGTCAATAATAAGCATACAAAATTGTACCAATAATATATTGGTTTCTTTTCTTCAACATTTTCATCTCAGGTTTATTTCTCAAATATTTTTTGACTACTTTCAATATTCAAAAACAATTTGGCAGTGGTGTTAGAAGCTAAGCTGACCAATTGTTTATTCATGGCACTAAAATATATTTTCCCCCTTCAGTCAATACTCATTTGCTAAATCACAGTGAGTATACAACCGTCTAAGCAGTTTTCAACAGAGGTAGTTTTTAAAAATAATAACATTTTCACAAATTCATTTCTTTAGACACTCTGACATTGGTACGCTTCACTGATTTCTTCACTGATTTTCTTCTGGTGGTAAAGGCACATGGCGAATGTAATGAACATTGAGTAGACACGGTTATGTTTTCTATCGTAGAAGGAGTAGCTGCAGCAACTGCTTCTTATCTGGCTGTTTCGTGGAACAGTTGACTATTGGAGTTCAGATCCAAGGCTTCTAGTCCATGTCATTAGCATTCTGATAGGTTTCTTGAGATTACATAGTTATTTTATTGGTGTCATTTAAAGTTACACAACCATTTGTTTCACAGGCTTGTTTTAAGTTGTGTCTTATAAAAGCAATGTTCTCTGAAACACTAAGGGAAGGCCCTCGCATTATGACATTCTGTGCATGGTTTTTTTAATAGGATATTTTAAAGCCAAATTGCAGTAGAAAACCAGCATCTGTGTTACAGAACTTGAGAGAGTATCACACCTTCAAATGAAAATGCTGAAGTGATGAAAACAAAAGATTAATGCTAAAATTAAAAGATGAAAATGACTCATGCATTTTGGAGTACACAGACTCCCTTGAGTTTCTGGATCAAACTTGATTCTTCCTATTATCTAAATGGACTTTCAGCTTTAATTTTCTATTTGTTATTTCTCCAGTCATTTCTGCTGAGGAAAAACAGATTATCTTCTATAATTTTTTTGAATACCAAATGGGTAGGTCCATTTCTGCCAGCCCCGTGAATTTCTTGTTTCATTGTTGTTTGTTAAGTTATTTAGGTACCTTACTAAAAAGAAGTTTTTACTTTACAGCCACCTTATTATTATAGTTTTGCTAGTTTAGTTGGGCAATAAGAAAAAAAATTATTATTTTGGCATAAAGACAATCTGTTTTCTTTACTAACTTGAAAGCCCCTCAAATTATAAATTTTATAATTTATGAACGAATAATAATTTTTAAACCTACAAAATCAAAGAGGAAAATAAAAAGGAGATGTTGGAGAATAAGATATTTTAACAAATTTTTGAAACATAAACAGGAGGACTAGTGGTAACTTGTTCCCATAGCAGAAGAAATGAAGCAAAACTCTCAAATTCTGAGAGAAAATGCTCCTTAATCTAGACTATGCTGCCGAACTATCGATCAAATAGGAAAATAGGACAAAAGTTTTGGTGTTATGTCACATGCATACTTTTTTGGAAATGCCTGGAGAATGTGTTCTTTCCAGCAAAATGGGAGAATTTGGAACCAGAAACAGAGTATAAAGGAGTCAAGCAATGCCCCAAGATGACAGTGGTGTATTTTATCTGGATTTGAGCCAGAAGATAGAGCTCCAGACAGGGATCACCAGCATAAAAGTGGGCATTAGCATTACTGATGAATATTTGGAAGATGTAAATGGGATTTGGAAGGGAGAATTTTTGGACTAACATGGAGAAAATTATGCTAGCCAAAAAAAAAAAAAAGAAAAGAAAGAAAGAAAGAAAGAAACAATTAGTAACTTCAGGTAATTTCAAAAAATCCAGGAATGGAAAGTAATTGTCACATGCTATTCAACTATGTAATAAAAATTATATGCCTGGTCATAAAAATAGAAACATCAATTATTATAGATGTATCTATAATACATCAAGTATTATAAAACAGTATTGGGAATGCTGGGCTAAGTAAAATGGGCAGATATGTAAAACACCTAACAGGTAGCCAATAGATAATATTGAAAATTGGTAAACTAAGAAATAGCAGAATAAGCATACCATTTAAAATTTGAATTAAGGCTCAGTGCCTGTGGCTCAAGTGGCTAAGGCGCTAGCCACATACACCTAAGGTGGCAGGTTCGAATCCAGACTGCGCTTGCCAAACAACAATGATGGCTGCAACCAAAAAAAAAAAAAAAATAGCTAAGCATTGTGGTGGGTGCCTGTGGTCTCAGCAACTTGGGAGGCAGAGGCAGGACTCACTTGAGCCCAGGAGTTGGAGGTTGCTGTGAGCTATGCCATGGCACTCTACCCAGGGGGACAGCTTGAGGCTCTGTCTCAAAAAAATAAAATAAAATAAAATAAAATTCGAATTAAAATCCCAGGAGAAACAATTTAAATATTTTTAAAGTAAATGCCTCCTGTGCACAGAACATAGGATGGGACTGAGTAGGTTAAAAAAAAAAAAAAACTTCTAATTTTCGTTATGGCATTTTAAAGATAAATAGGGAAAGAGAGAGAGAGAGGGAGAGAAATTAATTATATGGTATAAAACTATTTATTTGTAAATTAAATATGTATATTTAAATTTTTGCAAATTTACCCTGTAAAGATGCTTTCAAAGTGAAGGCTGAAGAACAAAAAAGAAAAAAAAAATTCACATCTTAGATCTTAAAAACATCTTTTTTACTATATACTTGAAGCATCAAAGGCTTCTACCAAAGTAGAAAATCAGGATTGATATCTTTCCAAACTTACTGACTGCAGAAAGAAGAGGAAGGCAGGATTTCTTTTTCTTTTTATTTATTTATTTATTTTCGAGATAGAGTCTTGAGCTGTTACCCTGGGTAGAGTGCCCCATGGTGTCACAGCTCACAGCAACCTCAGACTCTTGGGCTTAAGCAATTCTCTTGCCTCAGCTTCCCAGGTAGCTGGGACTACAGGCTCCTGCCACAGTGACCGGCTATTTTTTTTTTTTTTTTTTTTTTTTTTGTTGCCGTTGTCATTGTTATTCTGGCCTGGACAGGGTTCTGACCTACTAGCCACGGTGTGTGTGGCTGGTGCCATACCCACTGAGCAACAGGTGCTGCCTGGAAGGCAGGATTTCAAAAGTCAGATCCATGAATATACATTCTACAAGGAAGGCTACTCTTCCCAGTAACCCAAACCACTCTGCTTTGATGTTCTTTGTCTCCACCCCGCCCCCACCCCCCCAGGGAGGAAGACTTGTACCAAAAGGGTCTTTGATCTTCATTATCTGGCTCATTGCTTTCTAACTCTGAGAACATGAAAGACAGATGCAATTTCTGTACGATGAGATTATTCTGGGAATTGAAAAACAGGCATAGTAATGAAATTTACCCAAAATTTTATCCCAAAGGGACATGGATCTTCAATAAGCAAACAAAGAGAAAATAACAATTTCACCTAATTATGTGTGTTAGGGACCCTGCTGTTTGTATGGTGTTGCGTGCTTTGTGAGTTCCTGCCTATTATAATAATTTAAGTTGTGCTTGCCTAAGAATTACAGAATGGTAATTTTTTCTCCTACTACAGGCTGTTGTTGAAAATCTGCTCATCCTTTGACTAAATACAGTGAATATTCACTGCCTACATAAGATTAAAAACTAAGCTAAAAAGTGAAAAAGGTTATTTGTCAGTAATCCTGCCTTTGTACCCTATTTTCAGTATGCTCTGGTTATTATTTAAAAGGAGATAATTCATAGATCATCTCTTAGAAACCATAAAAGCCTTTGTTATTTACCAATATACGGAATTCAAGGTGGAAAAAAGCAGGAAGCTAAACCTTGGAATTTCAACTTTAAGCTTTTACAGTAATGCTCATGTTCTTTGTACTCTGCACAAATATGTTTAAACTGTGTCTGGCCTACTTTAAAAAGTTAAAAATAAGAAAAACAAATTTCAGTCCTTTTTGGGTTGGTCAATTCTACTAAGCTTTTCTCCACCCATTCCTCCCAGTTAATAATCATTGATCTACTATAGAGAATAAGATTGAATTTACCAGGGTGAGGGCTCTTTCTGGAATATCACACAGGTATTGACTTCCAGTCCTGCTCTTACATTTGGAAAATCACTATTTAATTTTCATTTTCAGGATAAAGTATCTATATAATTTTGAAGTGTGGTCTATAATATATAAACATTATCCCTATTTACCAGTGTTCCCTAGACAAAATTCTAATAAGCTACTAAACAATCAAAGTGATTCATTAACCCCTCAGATATAATAGAAATGTATATTTTACTGATAATGCTTTTTAAAAGACTATTTTAATGTTAAGCCTTTCCTGTATCTTAAGCTACCAAAACATGGAATTGAAGACCTTGATTCAATGTTTGTGGTTAAAGACCTGGAGAAATAATAATATAAAAAGTTTATGCCTTGGATCATCTTCCCCACTTAATTGATAAACGTTTTTGTCATAACCACCACAAACTTTGGCATTACTAATAGAAGTCTCTACTCAGTTTTTTAAGGTTGTTAAATCACATTTGTAACTGTGCACATTTCCAGATTAGTCCTTGTCTTGATGTTGGAATCTGTGTGGGGATGAAGGAAAGGGTTAATAATTGAGGACTTTACCATGAAATTGTCCTGATTAATTAACACATTAATGACGTTTAATGAAGGAATCTCGATCTTTCAAGAAGTCATCAAGAACTCTCGGCTGGATCACATATGATAAATGGACGTGGACATCTGTCTAGTACTGTGAATTGTTTGACACTGAATAGACTATAACTAAAAGGGGTACTTGCCAGTCATTCACTGTGACCTAGTCATGATAGAGATCAAAAAAAGTTCCATGTGAACCCTTGTTTATTTTATGAGCCTTTCTAGGTAAAGCACTTTCTTGTAGGATTACACATCACATTATTTTTTCACAGGACAGTTTAATTCCATCTGAAATACCTGATAAAACTCTGTAGCTGTGCACCTTAGTAAAGATGGGACTGCACTTACCTAAGCTGCGTTGGAGGAACTTATGAAGAAACACCTTAATGTAATGTCACTCTTGTATCCCATAGCCCTCTGGCAAATATTATATAGACCATTAAGAATTCTTTAAAGACAAGTCATAGGAAAAATTGGCCTAGGAATATTTTCTTATTGTCTAGCATACCATTTCATGCTTAAAATCGGAAGGCCATTTGCTTTGTTTGCCTCATTTATGGACAGATGCAGATTGCTAAGAGATGCAAAAGTATGTTGAGTATTCTGTCTATACTTGTTGGTGGTGGGCTCCTGGGACAGGCTTAATCTATTTTTAAAAATCAAAATTTCCAGTAGGTATGGCACTACTGTTGGATCTATAAGAAAGTGCTTATTCCCAAATGAGCTGTTATTTGGAGCATAACTTATAAAATCAATTTTCATAGATTTTCATATATATTCTAAGAACTCAGGAGAGCCAGGTTCTCATTAGTTCTTTGAAAGAAAGAAGAAAGAGGAAAGAGAGATACTCTGGTTTCTCTTCAGATCGTATAAATCTTTTTTTCCTTTTACAAAGGAGAGAGAAGGAAAAAAAAGAAGGAGAGAGGAAGGAAACATTTTTCTGGCCATTAAATTTGTATCTCTTGGACTCTTTCTTCCTCTCTTGAGTTAGAAGCATTGTTTATTATTGTACATGGTGAGAGCGTTGAGATTAATTGCACTGAAATTTGTAGTACTTTGCTAAAATATAGTTTCAAAAGGTAAAAGCATGACCCTTATGCAAATGTAAACTGAACACATGTCAAAGTTTTTATCGAAATCCTTACCTGTGAGGAAACCAGTAAAATTATGACTGATTCAAAGAACATTTAGGAAACTAGGTGTTTATAAGTAATATTTTAATAAAATTACTGGGTTAGATACAAAACTGACTAATGTCTAATGAGGTCATGAACTTGTGAGATAGTCTATTCTACCAGATAGAAATTATTATTATTATAATTTTACTACCATACAAAAATCTCTATAAGTTAACAAGATGGTCTCCCTAAATATGGGTCCTTTAATCAATAGCACACAATAAGGTGAACTAAATATATTCCTCTAGATAACTCTTGACTCGTTTCGACCTTATATGACAGACAGGACATGCTATGCATCTTTCTTCCTTCTTTCCAAATCTCAGAAAAATTTTCTGACACTTCTGGGTGCTGCGTATTCTGGTTTTGACCCTCATGCCCTATCTCCTCTCTGTCCCTCGCCCTGTTCCTGTTCTGCAGCACTCTGCATCATCATGGCTGAATTTCCCAGGCTACTGTGTCATCTGGCATCTAGTTAGGTTTGGCTAATGGCAGGAGATTGCTTGATAAGTGAGGAGGAAGGGAAAAGCCAGAATATTTCTCTCTCTCTTTCTCTGCCCTCAGGAAGCCTCCTTTATATCAGTTGTGTCACTTCTGTGCTTCAGGGTGCCCCTGGACAGGCCCACTGGTGCTTGTCTCTTTTGCAAGAGCCCCAGAGCTCCTGGAATTTGACCCTCCCAGAGCTTCTTGCAGCTGCTTATTTGGGAAGCTGCACTATTTCCCTGGTTGTCTTATCTCCCATGATCTAAGTAATCAACTGCAAGAGCTAAATTCTTAATTTTGAATGTTCAGAGTTGTTTTGCTTCCTAGCTGTATGTACCTTGACCAATTCATTTAGGAGTGTTTTATTTATTTTTTATTCCATTATTAAGCTATAATAAATTTGTGACTCAGTGGTTTTCCCAGGGATGATGCATTCTCAAAACTAATTCTATGAATGTTAATATAACACTCCTAAAATCTCATAAGCAAAGAATTGTTTACAACGATCCTGAAGGATTGTTGATATAAAAGCAACATTTCTACAGATGCAGGTAAGTCTACAAAATCAAACAAGTTTTTTTGTCATTTAATTTTAGTGGTATCTTAAAACCCAGGTATATATACATATTATAAGGAAGAGGGAAGGGGGAAGGGAGATGCAAACACACTATCTATCTATCTATCTATCTATCTATCTATCTATACAGAGAGAGAGAGAGAATACGAGAATCATTGGA
Source organism: Otolemur garnettii (assembly GCF_000181295.1). Taxonomy (NCBI): domain Eukaryota; kingdom Metazoa; phylum Chordata; class Mammalia; order Primates; family Galagidae; genus Otolemur; species Otolemur garnettii. Next base: position 4,254,992 of record NW_003852443.1, read on the forward strand.
ATTAGATGTCTGAAATCTTTTTCTAATACATATAACAATCTTCACAGTAACAGCTATCTTTTCAATCAATTCATTTGAACTCAATTTAGGTGCTTATTATGCCACAAATTGCATCCCCCAAGAAGGATTGGTCTTCAAGAGACTCTTATTTAAATGATTCAATTTTCCTATCACTGCATGTCAAGAGTAACAGAAGGACTTCTCTGTTCTCTGATAATATCTGCCATGGAAATAGTTCTGTTTTTAGGTTTTCTTGCACTGTGTAATCTATTATAATTGGAAAAATATCATGTTGACTTTTCTTTCTACAGTTTTATATTTTTGTATCATATTTCTTTAAGAATCTATTTTTATATGGTTTTCCTTCTCTGCTAGTACATTTTTGTTGGTGCATGGTACTGCATTAATTAAGAGTAAGTGTCCCAAACTGCTTGATAAGTTTTAGTCTACTCAAAATTCATACATTGAAACTTTAACTCTTCCAATCACTTTTGGGATGTGATTGAATCATGGGGGAATCCCTTATGAAAAAGTCCCCAGAGAGTTCATTAGCTCCTGCCATGTGAGTTTACAATGAGATGACTATGAACGAGGAAAAAGGCTGACACTGAACACTGAATCTGCCAACACCTTGAACGTGGGTTTCCCAGCCTCCAGAATTATCTGGAAGATAATTGTGTTGTTTGTAAGCCACCCAGTGTATGGTACATTCTTTAGCAGCCTAAGTGGATTAACACACCACTTTTGACATTCCTTTTTATTTTTTGTAGAACTAGTACTGAGGTTACCTTGCTCAGCTAATATAGTAGTTTTTACTGTTCTTCACCCCCTTGTTGACTCAGGAGCACCCCAATCTCAGTGTTTTTTGCCCACCCACTCTGTCTACTCATTCTTTCTTGAGCACATTGTAATCTGACTTTTATAAAATTATTTTACATACTTTGCTGCTTTAGTTCATTGTGCAAAATATGACAAATTAGTCATCATAGTTAATTCAACTCATATTTTATACTGTATTTTCAATATTTTTCATTCTCTTTTTCACTTAATATGTAATCTATATTTCCTTTTTTATGTCTACTTCAAGCCTAACTATGTGCCTGTTTTCAGTTAGTTTAGTACATGTGCATGAAATACATGATGGCCAAGTCTATCTTTGATTATAATATTAAGTTTGATTTTTTTCCATTGACTTTACCATGTGCCTAAAAGAAACTTAGAACAACTGGATTTCAACATCACCATCAGCTCATGGCTTGGAATACTTTGTACTCTTTCAAAATCTTTATTTCTAATTCAAGATGAATTTTGACATCTTGTTATTAATTTAGTCATTTAAATTTGTCATGGTCAGGGATTTTAAAACTACCAAGAATATGACTTCTAAGTTAAGTCACTTCTTTTAGGAGTGATATATTGGATATTTTACTTTAACAGGGAACTACATCACTTAATTTTGTTTATTATTGTCAAAAGATATCAGTCAATTCCACAGAAATAAATAATTGTAATCATTTCATTCTTTTAGTTATTTGGAGGAAGAACTGTATTTCTAAATAATATGCTTTTATTATTGCTTTGTTTTTTAGTTTTAGTTATTATTTTTTTAATTTCAGGTTGATGTGAGGGTATAAACAACCAGGTCACAATATTTGAATTTATTAGGTAGAGTCCCTCTTATAGTTATGTCCTGCACCCAAAAGGTGTGCAGTGCACCCCTACATTGTGTCCATTAAGTGGGAGTATCCTAAATCCTCCTTCCGTCTCCCACTTCCCTTGTTTCCCCTCCCCACAATTTGAGTTTAAATGAGTTTTTCTCCTCTGTGGGTATGAATTAAATTGTCTACTGCCTTCATAATAAAATTGAGTACATTCGATACTTGCTTTTCCATTCTTGTGATACTTTACTTAGAAGAATGTGTTTCACCTCTATCCAGGTTAATACAAAAGATGTAAAGCCACCATCTTTCTTTATGGCTGAATAGCATACCATAGTATACATATACCACAGCTTGTTAATTCATTCCTGAGTTGATGGCATTTAGGTGGTTTCCACATCTTAGCAATTGTAAATTGAGCCACAGTAAACAATCTAGTGCAAGTGTCTTTATGACAAAATGATGTTTTTCCCTCTGAGTAGATGCCTAGTAAGTAGTAGGGTTGCAGGGTCAAATGGGAGATCTAATTTGAGTTCTTGGAAGATTCTCCATAGTTCTTTCTAAATAGGCTATATGAGTTTGCAGTACCACCAACAGTGTAAAAGTGTTCCCCTCTCTTCACATCCATTCCAGCATCTGTAGTTTTGGGACTTTGTGATATGGGCTCATCTTACAGGGGTTAGGTGATATCTCAGCATGGTTTTGATTTGCATTTCTCTGATGATTAGGGGCAATGAGCATTTTTTCAAATATTTGTTAGCTATTCATCTATCTTCCTTAGAGAAGGTTCTGTTCATATCTCTTGCCCAGGGATAGATGGGATTGTTGGATTTTTTTTGTTGTTGTTGATTAATTTGAGTTTTCTATAGATCCTAGTTAACAAGCCTTTGTCTGATTCATAATATGCAAATATCTTTTTCCATTCTGAAGGCTATTTATTTTAGTTGTTGTTTTCTTAGCTTCTAGAAGCTTTGTAATTTAATTAAGTCCCATTTATTTTTGCTGTTATTGTTGTTGCAATTGAATCTTCTTCATAAAATCATTCCCCAGGCCAATATCTTCAAGTATTTTTCCCCACCCTTTCTTCGAGGACTTTTATTGTTTCATGCCTTAGATTTAAATCTTTTATCCATCTTGAATCAATATTTGTGAGCGGTTAAAGGCATGAGCCCAGCTTCAGTCTTTTACATGTGGATATCTAGGTCTGCTAGCACCATTTATTAGCAAGAGATTCTTTTTCCCTGTGTGTTCTTGTTTGGTTTATTAAAGATCAGGTGGCTGTAAGATGTTAGTTTCATCTCATGGTTTTCTATTTGGTTCCAAATGGCTCTGTCTTTGTTTTTCTGCCAACACCATGCCATTTTAGTTACTATGGCCTTGTAGTATAGCCTAAAGTGTGGTATGATGATGCCCCTGGCTTTGTTTTTATTACTAAGAATAACCTTGGCTATGTGGGTTTGTTTCTGGTTCCATACAAAATGAAGAATTGTTTTTTCCAAATCTTGAAAGTATGATGTTGGCATTGTAATGGAGATTGCAATGAATCTGTACATTGCTTTGGGTAGTTTAGACATTTTAATAATGTTGATTTTTCCTAGCCATGAACATGGCTCTTCGATTTTGGTTATTTCTTTTCTTCTGCTAGGATTGGAATTAGATTGCTCTTTCTTTTCTGTTTCCTGAAGATGATTCATTATATTGTTGATGTGCTCTCTTTCTGTTTTTCAGATGTAGGCATCTGATGTGATAAACTTTTCTCTTAGGACTGTTTTTGCAGTATCTCACAGGTTTTGATAACTGGTAGCTTCATTTTTGTTATGCTTGAGTAATTTAATTTTTTTCTTCTTAATCTCTTCCTTAACCCAGCTGTCATTCAGAGTAAGGTTGTTTAATTTCCCTGCCCTTGTGTGGGGATGTATGTTTTTGTTGGAGTTGAGTTCCACCTTTATTGTCCTGTGGTCTGAGAAGTTACAAGGTATAATTTCAATTTTTTTGATTTTGTTGAGGTTTGATTTGTATCTGAGGATTGATCTATTTTGGAGTATGTTCCAAGGGCTGTTGAGAAGCATGTATATTTTTTAGCTTTGGTATGGTGTGTTCTGTACATATCTATTAAGCCCATTTGTTTTAGGATCACATTTATGTCCCTTGTATCTTTGTTTAGTTTCTCTTTAGAGGATCTGCCATCCAATTCTGTGAGAGGGGTATTAAAATCCCAAGATATTATGCTGTTCTGGAGTTTCATATTTCTCAGACCAATTAAGGTCTGTTTCATTACTCTGGGAACATTTAAGTCAGGTGCATAAATATTTAGAATTGAATTGTCCTTTTTTATTGTTTTGTTATTTTGAGACAGATTCTTACTATGTCGTCCTCAGTAGAATGCCATGGCATCTAAGCTAACAGCAACCTCAAACTCTTGGACTTAAGTGTTTCTCTTGTCTCAGCCTCCCAGGTAGCTGGGACTACAGGTGTCCACCGAAACGCCTGGTTACTTCTTCGTTGCAGTTGTCATTGTTGTTTAGCAGGCCTGGGTCAGGTTCGAACCCGCCTGCCTCAGCATATGTGGCTGGCACCCTAACGACTGAGCACAAGCGCTGAGACTGACATGTCCTCTTGATATTGTTACCTTCACCAAAATAAAGTGACCATTTTTGTATTTTTTGATTTTAGTTGTCTTCAAAGTACAAGTACCTGAAAATAAGACTGTGACCCCTTCTTTCTTCTAATTTCTATTTACCTGAAATACTGTTTTCCAATCTTTCACCCTGAGTCTTGCTTCATCTTCAAGGCTAGCTGAATTTCCTGGAGATAGCATATAGATGGTTTGTGCTTTTCTAATCCAATCAGTCAGCCTGTGCCTCTACAGTGGGGGAATTCAAGCCATTAACTTTTATTGACAGAATTTGTAATTGTTATGGAATTCTATTCATATTATTTTATGAAAGTCTGTTGCATAGTTGTAGCTTTTTTTGCCATTGTTAAGCTAGATTTTGTCCTTTAGTTCTGAATATTTACTTTGCTCATGGTCCATTGTGATGGTTAACTAGAGAGTAGGTCTAAGTATTTTCTGTAGAGTTGGTCTTGTAGTGAATTTCCTCAAAATTTGCATATCATTAAAAGATTTGATTTCTCCATCAGTTTTGAAGCTTAGTTTAACAGAATACAGAATTCTGGGATGAAAATTATTTTGTTTAAGGAGGTTAAAGGTAGATGACCATTCTCTTCTGACATGGAATGTTTCAGGTGAAAAGTTTTCTGTCACCCTGATGGATCTGTCCCTGCAGGTCAATAGGCACTTACTCTTGGTTGCTTGCAGAATTTTCTTTTTTGTCTTGAGTTTGAACATGTTCATGACAATATGTCTTGGAGATGGTCTGTCTGTGTTGATATGGCCCAGGGTTTGATATCCCTCTAAAAGGAATGTGTCAGAATCTTTAGTGATACTTGCGAAGTTTTCATTTATGATATACTCCAGTAGGGCTTCTATTCCGTTGGGGAGTTATTCTTCCCCTTCTGAGTACATATAATTATATATTTGAATGCTTTGTGAAGTTTTATAATTATCTGAGCAAATTTTCTGCTTTCTCTATTTTCTTTTCTGCCTCTTCAACTGCCTGTGTTATCTCAAGAGTTTTTTCTTCTAGCTATAAGATTCTTTCTTTTCCATGGTCTAACCTTTTATTGTTTACTATAGAAAGTAAAGATACTTTCTACTGTATCTTTAAGTTCCCTGATGGATTCCTTCAATTTTTTTTTTTTTTTATTGAATGGTAACTATGTACATTAATGCACTTCTGGGGTACAGTGTGGGGTTTTCACATGCAATCTGAAATACTTCCATCAAACTGGTCAACACAGCCTTCATGTCATTTTCTCAGTTACTGCTTCAAAACATTCACATTCTACTCTTAGAAAGATTCACCTGTACCCCTATAAGGTAAACCTCAGAAATAATCCCTCCAAACCCCCTCCCTCCACCCATTCCCCCCTCCCTTGATTCCTTCAATTTTTTAAGTTCCACCGTATCCTTTGTATATTCTTCATATATTTTATCCATTTTTTGGTTCTATTTTTCCACTTTCTCATTAATTCCCTTCATTTCCTTTGCCATTCGTATTTTTAATTCCCTTTCTGTTATTTCCATTAATTATTTATAGGTGATATCCTCTATGAGATCTGCCTTTTGGTCCCTTGATGGGGTTGCTTTGTTTTGGTTTTCCATGTTGCTGGAATTTTCTCATTGGTTCTTCGTCATGTGTATTTTAGTCTTCTTCACTTCCTTCCCCTACTTTGTCCTTCTCACTACCTCCTTTGCTTTAAATTGTCTTGTCTTATAACTTAGGTGTTGAAGTGGCCTTTTGGTATAAGGCCAAAAGGTAGAGAAGGGTAAGTAAAGAGCAAGAAGGGAGAAAGAAGAGAAAAATAAGGAAAAAGAAGGGGAGGTGAAAGAAGAGAAAGCAATAGGAGAAATATTGTTGTTCAGCAGGGTGCTATGGCAACACATGCAACTCTAGGACCTTGGGAAGCTGTGTTGGGCTATCCACATGAGGTCATGAGCTCCTTACCTGCCTGGGAAAAAGCAAGACCCCACTTCTACCAAATATAGAAAGAGAAAAAAAAATTAAAAATTAAAAATTCAGCAGTATGTCACAGTGAGGACGTGCCAATGCTGTCTTTCCAAAGGCCAAAGCTAGAAAGATACCCTAGACTATGAGCTCTTGACCTCCTTGAGCCAGACCAATGCTGTGACCTCCCACCAGACCAATACCATGTGCCCCTAGCACTCAGACAAAAGAAAAAAAAAGGTAAAAGTAGATCAAGAAAATTAAAAATACAATTATATAAGATAAAAGGGAAACAAAAGATATTTTAGCTGTTGTATGAGAAATTTGTGTGTGAAAGGTGAAAAAAGCAGAAAAATCCACCAAAAGAGAGAAAAGGGGGAGAAATAATAAGGACAGAATAGAAAGAGCTGAAAAACAATAACAAAAATGGAGGAGCCCTTGCTATTGAAGAATGTAAAAATGAAACAATATAAATACAAACAAAAATCAAAGAAATAAATATATGTATATAACTCTATGTGTGTGTGTGTGTGTGTGTGTGTATATATATATTGCAATTGTTGCTTGGAGGCCAGGTGGCACTGTGGTGTTAAGAGACTGAACACACACTGTTTCACTGGGAAAAAGTGGAGTTAGAAGCCACTCTCTTATTTGCACAGGAGATTGGGTCCTATCTTCCTGCTTTACTTGCCCTCATTCAGGGCCTTGTTGCTTTGTCAGCATTCAGTCTCCATTAGATTGGGATCTAAAGCTCTTGCCAGATTCCTTAGGAGGCACATCACACAGTTTTCTTTGACAATGATGCCCTGGCTGCTCAGCTCACCTCAAAGATGGATGCCCAAGATCAGCAGGTGCACCATAGCTGGTTGTGTACTAGGACCCTGCAGTTTCTTTCACCTGGCCTCCCCATAGTGTTGGTGCCCAGCTAGCAGACAAGCCAATGAGAGATCCACCCCACTCAGTATTCAATGTTGGCTGCTGGACATTATTCAAGTCCATGCTCACTCATGTAAGGCTTCTCCATTTATCCCCAAATCAAAAACCTGCAGGACAGACCTTTCCTGCTCATACACAGGCGGGCTGGTTGGCTGGCCCCTGCCTATTCCTAACCATTCACCTTCTATGCTGGTTTTCCTCAGTTCCAGACTTCTTTAGTGTCTCTGGGAGTCCACTACTGCTTCACTGTGTCTCTGGAGTGATGTCCCTGGGTGGGCTTCCCTAACCAGAGGTGGCTAGAGTTTTCTTTCCACTGCTTCACTGCCAGTGGCTAGTAAGGACATGTTTGTAGTATGCCATTGTGCTCTGTCCCCACCTTTTACAATTTCTTCATATATCACTTTCAGACCTTATGAACATCTATAATAAAAGAATAAATAACCCCTGTACATCAATTCCATCATCTTCCTCATTTTAATCCTCTCAGAAAAGGTTAAATTTCACTTTATTTTGTTTTTAAGTTACTAATACCTATTAATATTGTGCCTTTGCAAATATTATTTACCTGTCAATCAAGTAATGAACTTTGGCTGTTTCTTATCATTTGTAATTTTTTTCTTTGTTGTATACTTTATAATTATTGTTTTTTCATATATAATTTTATAATTTTATGAATGATCAACTGATCTGTCAAAACAAAGTTCCAAACATTCTATCAGTTCCATTGTTCACCAGTTATACTTTTTTCCTTTACAGACTTCTCTCCTATTCCTTTCCTTTGTACTTCATCTTCCATCTGTGCTAGTCATTTCTTAGGAAGGGGGCCTATCTCCTGTTGTAGGATTTTTCTTCACCACTTACTATGTCAGGTTTCCTGTTATGTCTTTGTTTTGGTCAAATGCATCTCCCAGTGCAAGTTCCTGTATGACTGCACAGGACCATGCACCTTAAACTGGCCCTGGTGGGCCCTTTCAACATAGAAATTCTTAGTTTGGGAAAGTTGGGTTTGTCTTTCATAATTTCCTCCATCTCCCCTTCCTATTCCCTATCTGTAGAACTTTAGTTATCTAGCTAGATATTAGATTTCCTAAACTTGTCCCCTAAACATTTGATCTTTTTTATTCTGGTATATTCATCTTGCTTTCTTTTTGGCCACTTCTTGGGATACTAATTAGACTTTTCATGTAAATTATTAGTATTAATTTTCAAAAGTTCTTTCATCATGACTTATTCTTTTTAAAAGTAGCATTATGTTCTTGCTGTATGGATGTGTCTCTTAACTTTTCTCAGAGATTTTTGTTTTATTTTGTTATTAAATGGTTCTCTTTGGTCTCCATATTTTTTTCTGTTCCCGCCATGTTGCCTTATTTCGTTTGTATTTGTCTATGATTTTCATAGCAAAGGTTTTCCTTCAATACCTGTTGACCATTGACAGGCTCTGAAAAATGATTAACATTTCTCTGTGTACAGATGGTATTTTTTACCTGCTGGGCTTCACTAAATGATGATAAAGCAGTGAAGTTTTTGTTTCTAAAATCTTATTTCTTTGGGGTTTCTCAGTGTCTCTAGGAGTAAATCCCTCAATCCTCATCCTGTAAGTAGGTGAGAGAGAGGATCCTGGGTTTTCATCACTCAACATGCTGACTTTCATTTAATCTTTATGTTTGCAACAAGCTGTAACTTCTGTCTCATTTTTTGGTTTCCTGTGGGGATAAGTTAGGATAGTTTTCAGTTACTTGAGGTCTAGAAAGAAATCTGAAAGCTTTAGAACATCTACACAATCTTTCTATTTTGATCAATCCCTGAATTTTAAGATTTTGAGTATCACCACTTCCTGTGTTATTCTGAAATTCTGTGGTGGTTGTCTTCATTCCCTCAGTAATCATCCTGTGAAAGCATTTTAGTTTCTTTTCCTTGATATCTCTAAGTCAGTTACTACATCTCACTATTTCATTTTTCCGAAAAGGTTTTATCAACTTTTCTCTCTATTGTATTTTTCCTGTTCTCTTTCTTCTTGTAGCTGTTTTACTTTTTCAATCTTTTTCTGTGATGTTAATGAAGTTTCAGTTGTGAGCCTCAATAAAGACATTCTTAATATACAAGGTTTAAATGCAAACCATAAATCTCCTTTTGCCTATTTCTTTTACTTAAATTTTAAATTTATTTCACAGATTCAGTGATTTAGCTAGCATTCACTTCTCTCAATGAACATCTCTGTCAGGAGTCAGGCTCCTCCAGTGTGTAAACTTTGTCCCAGGGCTCTCTTGAACCTCTTATGTAGTAGCTGACTCTCAGCTTTTAAGCAGTTTCCCATCTCTTCTAGCTCTGCCATGGACCAGGGCTCACTCTGATACTGATCACTACAGAAAACTCCTAGAAGTAGCTCTCTAGTCATCAGGTCACTCCTCTCCATGGACACAGAGAAAGGGTGAATGTAAGTAGGATGAGCCCCGATTGACTCTAAAGTCCTGTTTCTACAATCTTTTCAACACCCACAGGTCTGTGCTACGGTTCTCTTATATGAGGGGATAGCCTTGTAGGAAGTATGGTGGAAGTTACACAAGAAAGAGGGCACAGCCAAAATGGACAATTTAAGAAGAAATTAATAAAGGGAGAATTTACAATCATGGAAAGAATGTAGAGAACTACCAGAATAATGTGGTACCTCTTGGCCAATAACTTAGGTCTCCGAGGATGTGTTATCATCACTAAACCTGAAGTATCAATGAGTGAGATGGTTACAGAATCTTACAGAATCCAGAAAGAGAGAGAACTCAGTGGATAGGGCTGCCTAACAAGTGACCTGCTGTGGAGGATTACCCTCCAGGGAGAACAGAAGAATATTATGCTATCTTCACTTTTCTCCTTCTCACGTGTTGTGAATGCCAACTGAACACCTGATAGACTCTCTACAGGTCAGCTCTGAGGTCAGGGAGCAGAGTAGAGAACAGTAGAGCAGATCTGGAGGGACAAAGGAAAGGTTTTAACACAGAGGTGGTCCCTTAGCTGAGTGCTAAATATGAATTTTCCAAGGTCCAGGAGACTGACATAGATGTTAAACTGTTCTTAAGTGAGTCTGCTGGGTGTGGATCCTATTCCTAACCTGTCTTCTCTGTTTACATAAATATCTTACTAGCAGGTGGAAATCACTAAATTTCTTCATCAGAACACATAGATTTAAATAAAAATATCAAATTTAATATATATTTATTTAAATACATGTATCTGAATTTTTTACAAAGCCATCCTCAGTTTATATAACCTAAATATTAGAGGGGTAACAGTCATCAGCCACAAATGACAGTTTCTATCCTTAGAGTCAATATGGTCTTAATAAAGTCTTCCTCCTTCCAGGGGGTAAGAAATAAATCTGGAAATCAGTTCTAACTCTCTAAATGTTTATATCGCTTATAAAAAATTTTAATAAGCTGAGAATTATGCAATATACATTTCTGTAAAAAATACTTCTAGAAGTAAAGTGATAGTTTACCTAAATTGTGATTTCTGGAGAAAAGGGAGAATAATTATGTATTGCTTTGTATGTAAAAATAAATAAAAACTTTTCTGTCACATATTCTCTGCCTGGATAATTTTGTTCCTTTACATGTAGATTACAGTAAACACATTTTTAAGACTAGTACTATTTATCATACTATTTTTATTGTGTATATAAAAGGTACACAGCATGATATTTTGATATATATGTGTGTGTGTGTATAGTGAAATGATTTGTCTGATCAAGCAAATTAACGTAGTCATGATCTCACACAGTTTGTTTTTATGGTGGTAAAAATACCCACAAATCTATTCTCTCAGCAAATATTCAGTATGCAATAAAATATTATTAGCTATAATTCTCAACCTCTATACTACTGGTTTCATTTTTTTCATTTTGTTCTATTATGTAAATTCAGGAATTATTTATTTCATAAAACAAAGATATCATGGAGCTTTATATTTGCCTAAGTGAAAGAACAATGTCAACTTTAAATCTATATGCCTGCTTCTCAGACTAAGGTTAAGATTTAATTCCTTGAGCATAGACCTGCAAGTAGACAGTTTCATTTTTAAAGGATTTTTGTTATCCATTTTTATTGTTTTAGGCTCAAGGCAGGTCTTACTGAACATGACATAGTAGCTTCTTGTTCTGCCAGTTCTTATTTATGTGATTTCATATACTCCTGCTTATGAACAGATTTTCTTTTAACTGAAAATCGTGATTATTTGGGGGAGTGTGAGATGTCTCCAGCTTTTTGGAACTGCACAGAAGTCACTTTTCTGTGTGTGTGCTCAGGCTTGTCTGGTGGGAGCAGGGGTTTCCATCCTTCTCCAGACAGCTGTCTCCTGCCCTGGGCATTGGTGGGACCCAGTCTTCTTCTCCTAGTGCCAGACCTGAGCAAACCAGACTGCAAGTTCAGGAAAGGCAGGGGCCACTGCCTCTGGTTACCATCTCAGACCCTCACTGAGGACACAGCCATGGCCAGGGGTGAATTGGGATGGGGCAATGATTAATCAAGAGGAGGGTTTCAAAAGCTTGGGGGCCATGGGTCTTCCTAATGAGCTGGTCTCCTGATTCATGGTTGATTTGATACCTGGTCCAAATGGGATCAATCAAGTTCTCTTTTCTGGAAATCTAGAGCTTGGGCTGGGAGGGGGTGGGTCAATGTTTATCTCTGTTAATGATTACATCTCATATTGGGAAGCTTGGAGTGGGCAGGTTCTACCCAGTTACCAAATGGACTGAAGAGGAGCAAAGAGAATGGAGCAAAGAGAATGGGGTGCCTCTTGCATTCTAATTAATCCTTTTCCATGAAATTCCTTGTATTATTGTAATAAAAGCATAAGGATATTAGCATGAGATGGTTTCTGTTACAGCCAAGATTCTAAGCAGGGCTTGTATTAGAAAAAGCCTTGAATGTTTTGATTTTATGGATCAGAGGTTCACTCTAGCTAGCCCACTCAAAACCCTAATGCTATAATAATGACACTGTCATGGAAATCTGACAATAGAAGCTGTCATAGGGTGGGAGCTGGTGAGAAACTGAGGCACATTGGATTTAGGATGGTGCCAGGACCTCTGCAGCTGAAGGGAGTTTGTCAACTCTATTAACAGGATTTAGGTTCAATTCCATGTTTCTGCCTTTTCTGTCCTACTAGATTTTTATATCCTTTTTGTAAATTCATTTATTCATTTATACATTATACATGTTCTATTGCATTAGGGATAGTCTGTGTATTTTATATCCTAGAATTAATGAAGACATGTATAAAAACATGGAATTTTTCCATATGTGTTTTTTCCTCTTCCTCTTCTTCCTCCTTCTTTTTCTTCTTCTCCTCCTCCCTCTCCTCCTCCCTCTCCTCCTCCCTCTCCTCCTCCTCCTACTTCTTTTCTTCCTCTTATTTCATCTGGTTTTATTATTAAAGTAATTTGGCTTCCTGGAATCAGCTGATCAATTTTGAATAAATATTTATAGAAATCAGCTGTCCTCAAACTACGGCCCGCAGGTGTTTGCAGCCTGCTGGGTGTTTTTGCCGCCCCTGCCTGTGCTGCTTAGCAGCCAACTTGTCCTGAGGCCCACAGTCCAGCTCTCCAACAGTCTGAGGGAGAGTGAACTTGCCCCCTGTTTAAAAAGTTTGAGGATCCCCGGAATAGATAGTATAACTTCCTTACATGGTTGGTGGAAATGACCGGTGAAGTCATCTAAACCTGGGGTTTTCTTTATGTGAAGATTTTTATCTACAAATTCAGTTTTTCTATTTCTTCCTGAGATTTGGTAGTTTGTGCCTTGTAAGAAAATTATTCATTCTGTCTAACTTGTTGAATTTTTTGGCATAATTTTGTTTATATTACTTTGTTTTCATAAAACTCTTTTAACATTCTTTTGTATTAATTCTATTATTTTTGTCATATTTTGGTCAGTTTCAATTGATTGATTTTTATCCTTTTTATGGTGAATTTTCCTACTTTGTATGCCTGGTAGTTTTTATTTAATGAGAGTACAATTAGGAAAAATATCACATACAAAAAAACCAATCAATGATAATGAAAGCCAGAGAAATTAGCTTTTATCATTAATGTGGTTAATGATGGGCAAAATGTGGATTAGTTTCTATGTAGGGAGAGATCACAATGAACAGGAATCTTCAAAAGACTTAAGACATAGATAGCATCCAAGATATACCTTGTAACCAACCATGATTTAAACAGTCAAAGTTGGTAGGGGTATTGGAGAAAGGAATTTCAGAAAGAAAGAAGAGCTTGGATCTAGGATGATATGAGAATTTTTGAGGAACATTGGCTAAATAAGTTTGCTTGGAAATTAGGATGTATATAAAAGAAGTAACGGGAAATACATGCATTTCAAAATTTGATCACGTTGTTTGCATCCTCAGAGTTTGTAAATGCCTTGAAAATAGGTACAGAACCAGGTGCCCATGCATTATAAATGTGTATACTTACATATAGACTAGAATTGCGTGTTTATCTTTGAATATGTATTTATATGTGTTCACAGATATCCTTTTATATGTTTTCACACATATGCATTCATATATACATATATATATGTGTGTGTCTTAGGTACAGTCACAGATGCCAAATAATTATTTATTTAACTGAATTGGGTTTTTAACTTTTTTTTTTTTTTTTGCTAACATCATCTACTTAAAATAACTGGTCTACACTGTTTAGTAGATTAATTGTTAACTTGTTTTGCTACCATGCACAGTAGCCAGTGGCATCTTCACAATTCTGCTGGGTCAGAAACTTCCTAGGTTTTAATGTCAAATACATATACTTACCCTAAGCTTTAGGAACCTAGAATATACCTAAACCAGATATCAAGGGCACTCTTTTCTGGTTGGCTTTCCTACTCTGATGAAAGGAACCAAATCATTAAAAGAGATTTGCTAAATTAAGGGGACTTTTTAATTTTATGCATATGATTTTATGATTTCATCTTCATGTCTGAGAATTTGCCCATTTTATGGCTTAGGAGTTAGGTTAACAGTATATAGGTATCTATCTTCTTAAAAAAATAAAAAGTTTGTACAGATATATACATATAGTAAAGTCTAAACACTTTGAAACACATCAGTATAGAATGTATAATCATTTGAAAATGATTAATGAAGATGTTTGGCCTTTTATTATCTACAAAGAAAGTAAAATAATAGTCTAAGATTGACAGTAATTGTAGTATGTATAATTTGATTACAAAAGCAAATTCACGTTTGGAATAATAATGAAATAAATTATTCCATTAACCTGGTGTTCTAGTTATAAACAAGCATTTTATAACACAAAAGCTTTCTCTTTATGTAAAAGAAATACATATTCACTAAAGAAATTTTAGCGTATACAAGTAAAGCAGAAAAAAGGAGTCCTGGTAACCCCCCAGTATTTCTATCCATATATTTTGGATTTGCACAGTGGGTTTGAGTGTGTGAGGGGGTGGGAGGACATAAGGTTTTACAGAGTTAGAACCATATCAAATTATATTTTCTAGTTGAGTGGTAACAACTCTCTGAAGTGTTCCTTCTCTGAGGAATTTTTTGTGTCTGATTATGGTTTAACCCACATTACCTCATTATATTCATAATATTTTGTTCTTAACTCACATCAAAATGGCGATGTGAGAAAGCGTGTTCCTATGTTCATTGTGCAAGCTGATCCATTATCCGCTTGAATCGAATTGAATATCATTATATTTGAGTGCTTAAATTTTCCTAAGGCTCTTCGTATCACAAGTGTCACCAGTCATACATGGTTCCTGATAGAGTATTCCCCTGCAACAACTGCAGGCTGTTCTAAGTTAGGGAATGTCCCTGTGGATAGTCTTCCAGGGTAGTCCATTCTTGAGATCTTTATTTTGATCTATTTCTTGTTCATTTATCAGTTAGGATTGAGTTCATTTTATGTAAAGGAACACAAAATAATAGTGGCTTGGGTACTTTTGTTGTTCTCTCCTCTGAAACAAGTCCAAGGTAGGCAATTTCATTCAGGTGAATTCATAACATGATTTCCAGACCATTTCTATCCTTCTATTCTGCAGTTTTTAGTGTGTGGTTTCCTTCTGCCAAGTAATTTCATGAGCCTCAGTGGTTGCTGGACCTTCGGACAGTTCACTGCATTCTAGGCAATAAGAAGAGAGCAAGGATACAAGAGAACTCCTTGAAGCTGAGTCAACCCTCTTCAAATAATTGTTCTGAAAGTCTCACTCGGCAACCTCCATTCACATCTCATTGACCAGAAGTTTGTCATGTGACCATACCTAGCTTTAAGGGAGTCTGGAAAAATGTAATTTTTTAGTAGGAAAATTGCTAACAAATAAAAATAGAGTATAGCTATTCAAAAAGAAGGCAAGGTGACTATCTTAACTACTATTTTTAAACTACATGATATACAACTAAGTGCAACCAAGTTATACTAAATTCTCACAAGAAGGACACATGAATGTTGTATGTTATACACATGTATTTCTAAGCCAATGGAGAGCTCTGGAAAAGAAAAACTCATTTACTTTCATAAATAAAAGGCAATTTATCAAGATAGGATCTTGAGTCATAACCATGACAAAAATCTCAATGCATTGATCCATTATCACTATATTCAATGTTTTAATTTTCATAAGTAATTTGTTTTACTTGTTATTTTTATGGTGCTTTGCTTTGCTGACTTTGTACTAAGAACATTTATAAGTACACAGAATTTGTTTTTCATTATTGTCTGCATATATTCTTTGTTATACAAAAGTAAATGGTATATAAAAGCAATTGTTTACAGTTTCCTGAATAAGTACTTTTAATCTAGATAGATTTCTTTCATAAGAAGTAAAGTAATTTTTATTGGTAACATCTAATACCTTTGCTGAGATCATTTTTTGAGGCAATTTTTGGCCAGGGCTGAGTTTGAACCCTCCACCTTCAGCATATGGGGCCAGTGCCCTACCCCTCTGAGCCATAGGCACTGCCCCCTTTGCTGAAATGATAATCAGCCTTTATACCCTAAGACATGGCACTAGAAATCATCCAAAGCAAATTGTCAGAAAATCTGCTACATTTTCTATGAGATATGTCTAAAACTACATGCACTGTATTCTTTCTTTTGAAATACATTTGAACAGAAATGGAATTAAATTCTGTCTCATGACTTAGGAAAAGAGTTGTCTTCATATTACTTATCTATAGTATGTTGAGAGTAAGGAATATTTGTTCCTTTTTTGCATACTCTAATATATATACTTCAGAAATACCTGGCTTACAATGTAATGCATAGAAGTTTGCAAAAGTGTTATAAATTTATTGAGTTCATTGGTATCACCTTACTACATTAGATATCTTTTTTTGTGTTACAATTATCCCAAAACTCAGTGGCTTTACACTAAGTTTTACTTACAGTTAAGTACCATTACTTAACTAAAGTTATCTAACTTCTATCTATCTTAACTAAAGTTATCTACTTATCTACTTAAAGTTAGATAACATTACTTATCTAACTTTCTGTAAGTCAGGAGTCTAGCTGAGTCCTGTGCTTTTACATTCCTCAGAGTTAGGACACATGATTTTATGGATGCAAATAAGAAAAAATACTTTCAGATTTGCCTCAGGTGAAAAATCATTGCAGTAAAAACACTCAGGATATATGCATATATATTTTTTCTCATCTTGATTAACTTTGTAGGGAATGTTTGCTTTCCATTTTTGTTTTTATTGCTGTATACACGAAATAATAGCTACTGTAGCAGTTAGAAGAGCATCCTTTAACTATTTCCTTAGTGCCAAATCTGAATAAGCAAAATAACCACAGAATAAATTCTACTAATAAGACTAAACTGTTATGAAAATGTCTATTTTGACTTGAATTTTCAGGAAGACCGTCCTTGAAATATGGCACTTAACCTAAGTAGCTATACCCCTAATATTACTGGGAGGCAAAATGATTTCTAATAATTGCTTAAGTGATAAAAACTGGCCTTGTTTATACTAAGAAAAAGTTTCTATTTGATGACCTAGAAATAGCTATGTTAAAAGGCTTACTCAATGTGTGCATTTAATATTGTATTATTTTTTATATAGTTACATCTCTTTCTCTCTCTCTCTGGCTATTTTTTGAAATAGACTAAGATGCTTAGTGAAGCAGCTGGAAAGAGGTGACGTTAATGTCGTTGACTTAAAGAAAAATATTGAATATGCAGCATCTGTGCTGGAAGCAGTTTATATCGATGAAACCAGGTAAGTGTTGACTTCCTCTCCCTTTTATCTTCTTGGCCTCCTTCCCCTCTTGGTTCCTCATTCTTGATGCTCCTTTATCTCAAACAGGAATTCAGCATATCTTTGTATGAAACCAGAATCGAAATCTTATTAAAATTTAAAAGGTTCTTTGTCATGGAGCACATTAACTGGATGATGATTCTCTGGGGTAAAAAATACACTTCTTGATCCAAATACGTTAATGTCATAAAACAGTCAAACACTAAAGATATAAAATATAACATTTAAAAAAATTAAAATCTTCTCTCCCTCCACCCTCACTGTCCTTAGGCCCTGACTTTTAAATGTCAGAGACACGTGTAGGCTTTTATTAGTTATCACTGACGTAAGGGTTTTCCATGCATTCCCACGAGAGGTATCCATCAGACTCTCCATGCAGAGCTCGCGAAGGCTACTGAGGGCCAGCCCTAACTGTGTTGTTTTGTTTTGTCTTTGGGGGACAGAATCTCACTCTATTGCCAGTGCCAAAGTCCCATGGCATCAGGATAGCTCACTGCAGACTCAAACTTGTGGGTCTCAAGTGATCCCCAGACTCTTGATTAGCTGAGACTATAGGACCCACCACCACATTCAATTCTTATTTTCTATTTTTTCAAAGATAGGATCTTTGTTTCCCAGACTGGTCTTAAACTCCTGACCTCAAGCAATCTTTCTGCTTCAGCCTCCCAAAATACTAGCATTATACGAGTTAGCCACCGCACCCAGCCCCCAGATGTGTTTTTGACCATCGGCCAAACTTAGCTTTATACTTAGCAGAGTGGTAAAGAGATTAGGAAAAGGGTATTTATTTGAAAAGGATTGTTAGCCTAATGCTGCAACTCTCAGCCAAGCCATTTCCTCTTGTCCCCCTACTAGGATATTTGCAAAATCCATGAAATTTGAACAATTGTGTCTTGGTGTTAGAAGAGTGAGACCTAAGCCTGATTCCTTGTCAAAAAATAACAACAACAACAAAATGCACAAAGAACCAGGCTGATTAAGTTTACCTGTGAATTTAGAGATCTAGGGATCCTGTTAGGGAGAGGTGCATTTCCAGAGTTTGAGATGGGAAAAGTGATGAGATTTTTCAAAGCCATAAGGCACACAGAGTAGAGGTCTCCTGAAGTACCAAAGAGTCCGTAAGCCAGGTGGTGAAAAGAGGCTACATGGGATGATTGATGATAAGATGGGAATTATAAAATTTCATCCGAAATAGCAGAGACCTATAATGCTCAAGGAAGTCTCTTGATGTGGCAAGTCATCTCTGAAGGACTCACAAACAATCCAGGAGGAGAAAATAGCCAGTGTTTGGGCATGTCACACAGATGACAGCAAAACCACCAATATAATTCCCTGCCTTTGACGTCACATTGCTGAACAATCAGAAGTAGGGGAACATGGAGAGGGCAGACACCACCAGCCCCTTCCCCTCTAGAGGTGTCCATGCCTGAGTCAGAATGGAGCTTGGGGAAGGTGATAAACATTAAGGTAGACTAGAGATCAAAGGTGTTTTGTTTTCTCTGTTATCCTGGATAGAGTGCTGTGATGTCATAGCTCACAGCAACCTCAAACTTTTGGACTTAGGCAATCCTCTTGCTTCAGCCTCCCAAGTAGCTAGAACTTGGGAGTGTCCTATGCCACTCCTGGCTAGTTTTTCTGTTTTTAGAAGAAACAGGTTTCACTCTTGCTCAGGCTGGTCTTGAACTCCTGAGCTCAGTCAATCCACGTGCCTCAGCCTCCCAAAGTGATAGGATTATCACTGAGCTACTGTGCCCAGTTCAAGTGACCAAAGTTTTATTTATCTGTGTGGACTTCACACACACACACACTCACACACAATTTTGCTTAATATGTAATAAATTCACATGGTTCAAAAATGCAAATAATGTAAAAAGTGCCCAATGAAATTCTTAGGTCCCCCATCCCATTCTACTTCATTCCCCCATATATATTTCTCACACAGTGATTTATTACTAATTTTTTTTTTTAGGCTGCATTTTGCTCTTTTTTTTTTTGTCACATACACATAGATCGTGAATAAATTTATGCATATGTGGGGTACAATGTGTTGATTTTATTTTACATGCTTTTCTTTCTCCTTTCATGGGAGGTAGTAAGTACATTATACAAATGGTCTTCCATTCTGCCTTTTTATTCACTAAACAAGAAAACTTGGAAGTCTTCCAAGATCAGATTCTGAACTTTTTGGTATCTGCCAATGAGAATGTTGTCTAATAACCAACAGAAAAGGCCATAGTGAGGGCTGGGCCACACAGGTGATTTTTTCTTAATCCGGGGACCAGAACTCCTCTTATGGAGCATGGTTTGGAAACACGAATTAAAGGGAAAAACAGGCACAGTTTTAGATCATGAATTCTGTCTAGAATTGTTTTTCTGGTTAACTTTCACTGAATTTATGTAAATGTCTGATTCTGTTAAGTGAGCAAAGATCCACAGTGTAAATTTAAAAAATTGGTTGTTCTTATAATTTTCTTGCTCCTTCATTTTCATGGGTGTTCTTCGCGTTCACAAGTTGACTGAACTTAACAGATTTAAGATTTCTTCCATATGTCCTGGAGCAGACATTTCATTTTATATTTATCTGTAATACTCAAAAACTTTTGCCCAAGAATTCTTTGTGGATGTCCATTATGGGTCTTATAATGGCCTGGTGTTAGCTATCTGGTTTGCCTTGGTGTCCTGGCTTTCATTTGATACGTGATTATATGTTATATTTACTCATTGTTCCATTGTATTTCATTTCCCTAAAAATTATGACTCTGTAGTTAGTTTGCTTATTTCCCTAACTCATTCAAACATATGTTACATTAAACCATAGCTCTTTTTCATATGAAAATTGCTCTTTTGTTAGGAAAAAGGGTCAAGTACAGCACTTAACTGCTTCATGATAGAAATATTTTTTTCGTTTTTGCTTCTTATAATGAGTCATCTCAGCTCTTAATACCTCATCATTTCTAACTTTTACTTATATGACACAAAACTTTTCATTCTTTTGTTTGATGCTTCCATGGAGCCGTGATTTTTAAATTAGATTAATAATAACGCCTAGAATTTGCATCATCTTCAAAGGGCTCTTGGCTTCATTATCTGACATTAATCTCACCACAATCCTATGCACTTGGCAGGATGATTATTACTTTCTGTATTTTACTAATGAGAGAGTTGAAGCTCTTAGAAATGAAATGGTTTGCCAAAGGTCAGAGAGCAAAGTATTGGCAAAAGTGGAACTAAAAACTAACCTTTGACTTCTTACTTAGTGCTCCTTCCTCTATAGATGGCTCTTCTCAGATAATTGCTATGAAACAGGATGGTTTTTAAGGACATCTGAAAGATTTAAATGACAATATATAATACAGTCCTATAGCAGTAATTATAAATACTGCAGCTAGTGCCAGCATGTATTAAGCACCTGTTACATGCCAAGAACTCTTCTAATCACTTAATATGTGCTATTTATTTAAACATGACAACAACCCCATGAAATAGAAATTCTTCTATTACCATTTTGTATATAACAAAACTGAGTCACAAAATAGATACATGGTGTACCCAAGAGAACACAAATAACTCACTGAAGAGTGAGATGATGGGTCTGGCAAACTGATTCTAGGGCTTAGGCTACTGGGCACCATTCTCATCCTTATCCTATTTATAACATTTTACTAAAAAGCGACTTCAGAAACTTGCTGAAAGTTTGATGAAAGCTCACATGCTGTCAGGGTCAGCAGACTCGGTGGTGTACGAGTTGTGTTGCATCTCTTCCCAATTCCGCCTTTAGTGATGTCATACTGGTAGCTTGAAATTGGCCACAGTGAGAGGATTCATATTACACATCAGAATTTTTTTTTCCCTGGAGAGCCAATTGTTAAACATTTACCATCACTCCACTGGTGATGAACCCTCTGAAGCTTCCAAGAGCTGTGATTTTATGCCCAAAATATCAGTTTAAGAAATTTTAGAGCAATAATGCTAAGGTAGTTTGATTTCCTGTGTACAGGGTGTCCATAAAGTTCTTGTGCAATGGAAAATACTTGTCTAGTGCAAATGTCCTTACGATAAAATGACATTGTATCTTCTAGGCAGATGCCCAATCC
>NW_003852443.1:4298030-4304111 GCF_000181295.1 Otolemur garnettii
CTTGGAGTTCGGTGTTTCAAGTGGGGAATATATACAGATTTATACAGTTTTACAGTTTTATGTCTGGCCAGAGGGTGCCGTGGCACGCTGGCGGGGGTAGGAGGTCCAGTTTTTAGGGGGTCTCGCCCATGGAATAGAGTGGGAGGCAGTTTGAACTCTGCTCGCTTGTTTGCATGGAGTAAACTGCGCGAGCCCTTGTTGTGGGGGAGGGGACTCCCGTCTGCTTGGTGGTGGATTTTGTAACTTTTGGTGGTAATTTCAGGGTCGCAGCTCGCCTCAGGAAGGTTGAAGTGCACTCTTCAATCTTCTCTCTTGTCTCTGCTCCAAACCATCAGCTAATTTGCTAAGGTTCTGTCCTTTCAGCCTCCTTCTGGATGGGAGCTTCTGTAAAAAGCTGGCTGCAGTTCGCCATCTTGGCTCCGCCCCCTGCCTACTCCTATTTCTCCTCTGTTTATCCTGCATCTCTTCTCTCTTGTTTCCATCTCCATCAGTCTAGAAGTCACCTTTATCTATGAGGCCGTCTCAGGACGATCTGTCTAACACTCATCAGTCGGTTCTGCACTGGGACCTTGCGCACCTCCAGGTTCTGCCCAGGAGTTGGGGGTAGGCTGGGACATTCAGCTCACTTCTGCTCTGGGATCCTGGAGACTTACTTGGAGCAGGCTGCCACCCTTCTGTGGCTTGCCTTAGGTTGGAGTTCAGGCAGGACTCAGCGTCCTGTCTCAACCATCTGCCTTCTTTCTGACTCCTCTTTATTAACCTGGGTCATCTCTGGATCATCACAGGAATGGGGACTTCACTCTGACTTGTCAGATAGTCTTCTGTTATCTTTTTCTGGCCCTTTTCTTCTCTCAAGAGATCCAGAGTTTGAAACTCAAAAGCAAAGGAAAGGCTTTTGTCCTCCCTCAGGTTATTGTGTGTCACACACAACTTGAATTACTGAATGGATCATGGCGATTATATAAACAATGGGTCACAAGATAATGGCATGTATTTTTAATTGTAATTTAAAAAATATTTTACACATGAAAATTGAAAATTATCATCTTTTTATACTTGAAGCAAGATATGACTGAAAACGTCAAGATTTGTAACATACATCAGTACAAACAAGCAAAAATGATTTACTCTTTATCTGATTTGGTTCTTAACTACTGCAAATACCTGAATATTTTTTTAAATATCTAAGGCCAGAGACTCTATGTTTTATACTTGTATTCATTTATTCTACAAATATGTATGTGTGCTCATAATGATTTTGCTATTCTATTTGGCTACAGTTACCTTCCCTTGTCCTTAGGCCTGCTATTTTGGCCTCATGGCTTTACAAGGAAATATATTCCTTATCTGCCCTTACACTCCTTTTTCTTTTGTACAGACAGAGTCTTACTTCATTGCCCTTGGTAGAGTGCCTCACAGCAACCTCCAAATCCTGGGCTTAGGTGATTCTTTTGCCTCAGCCTCCCTAGTAGCTAGGACTACGAGTGCTCACCATAAGGCCTGGCTATTTTTTAGTTGCAGTTTGGCTGGGGCAGGGTTCGAACCTGCCACCCTCGGTATATGGGGCTGATGCCCTACCCACTGAGCCACAGGCACCACCCCCCTTACACTCTTATTTTCTGAATATACCCAGCTCTCCTTTCTGTTGAGAAACTCTGTTAGGTTCTCTGTTCGGTTGAGAAACTGAGTTCAATTTTGCAATCAAGTAACATACAGGTAATTTCCATTTGTAACATCATGTTTATAAAAAATTCATTAATTCAGATGACTTCACAGGGGTTATTCTGCCTGTCCTTTCCCATAAAACTCCCCAATACTCTCCATCACAGACAGTGAAATAATAGGCATGCAGTAACAAGCAATGCCACAAAGTCCATGTTATTGGAGAGAAGTAAATCTTATTTTCTTGGTAGAGAGCTTAATTGGCAAGCTGGGAGTGGAGGACAACCTTGTTCTTAAGCCTGTGTTCATCACAATCACTTGGGGCTTATGAGAACCGAGTGCTGTGCCTGACCCCAGAGTTTCTGATTCTAAAGGTTTTGATTAGAGCCCTGAAAGTTTGGTTTCTAAAAGGCTTATAGGTGATGCTGATGCTGCTGGTTCTAAGCCCACATTTTGAAAACCCTAGTGTGTATCACCTTGAGGCTACAACAGGGAGATACAATAGAGAACATTAGAAATCTTGTGGCTGAAAATTGAAGGTCTTATGAAAATATGGCCCAAGTACTGCCCTAAGTTCCATATGAGAGAACCTCCAGGAAATGCTACTGCAGAATCAGGGCAATAAGCAAGGGGTGCTGAATTAGAGATTAGCAGTGCCTCACAGTGACATGGGTTAGGCTCAGGGCAGGCAAGGCCTGTCCACTGGCCCATTGGTCACCTTTCCCAAGTCAGGGAAACCATAGGTTCATCTGTGGGCTGGCAGCCCCATCCTTTTTCTCCCACCCACCACACCTAGTAATCCTTAGAAGGACACATAGTTAGATGGAGCCCCTGGAGTGGCCTTCTCTTATATCTCATTTCCCTGATTAGAATGGGCAACATATCTGTTCTCTGGAAAAGTGGGGTAGGAAGAGATCAAGAGAGAGGGAAATATTTTTTTCCCTACCTACATACTAATAGGTGATGAAGTCAGGAGTCTGACTCCAGAGGCAATTTTCCTAACCATTGAAGATGCTTATTAATCCAAAATTCTGTAATTAGTGGAACATTAGGCTTTGTGCTTAATGGAATATTTCTGAAGATATTTTTGAGCCAAGAGGACTTCCTGGTGGGAAGCCAAGTGTCCTGTGGGAAGCCTAGGGCAGTTTCCTGCTGCACCCATTATTCCCATTCCCGTCCCCAACTGACTCCAAAAATATAAATCTTGATCCCAGCTCTCCAGGCGACTTGATGCCTCAGAACTTTCTCCTCAACATTCCTGAGGCCTTTTCTGCTAGGAGTAGGGACAGGACCTCCTCGGCCTCAGCCTCTGCTTCCTCAGGTGGGCATGGTAGAGGCCTCAAGCCCTCCTGATAGTTGACCTCATTTCAGCCAAGGTTTGCCTGCCTCTTGGGAATTGAGCCGAGGTCAGTGTACCTGACTCCACCACTCATTCAGTCTTCATAGTCACTCATATTCAGTGGTTATCTTTTCACAGTTTAAAAAAGAAACTAACAAAACTAGAGGGAACCTTGAGCAAAGCTATCAGGTTGATAAAAAAATATGAAACTGCTAAAAAAAAAAAAAAACATTGAGATAAATATCTGTGAGCCTGCCATTTTAAATCGTTTTTGGAAAAAGGCAGGGACTAAATAACAAATAAATAAATAACATATAAACATGCTTCCTGGTGGTGACCTGAAAGAAATAATTTAAATGTATTTAGTACTCAGAAAGTAGGTTACTGATAAGCAGCTATGGCATTTCAAATATATTACCATTTTTCAGCCTGACATTTAATTCATTGTCCTTCAAAGTACCCTGAATTTTGCCATCCAGTCATAATTTCTCTATGAGAAATATAATTCAACATTCTGTGTTTGGAAAACAAATTTCAGCTTCTTCCAACCAAAAATTCCTTGGTGGTCCAAACTCCTTTAAGACATTTTCCCCCCCTTTTTTAAGAAACAGAGTCTTGCTCTGTTGCTCGGCTGGTCTCAAACTCCTGGGCTCAAGCCATCCTCCTATCTGTGGAGCCTGAGTAACTGGGATTTACCAGCATGCACCACTGCACCCAGCTTTGAGAGGTTTTAACTCTAAATTTCAAGGCAGAGATGAGATCAAGAATAATGATTACTGACATTATGGACCAAATGTGAAGGTAATCTGCATACTTTTAAAAAACATGCAGCTGGTATGGAGGATGACTCAGTAGTTAAGAAGTTACTCTGAAACCATCAGACAGGAGTCAAACTGTGGCATGGCCCCTCCTGGTTCTATGCCCCTGAGCAAATCACTCAAGATGTCTGTACCTCAATTTATTTATTAGTAAAATAGAGGTAATAATAATCATTAGATCTTCTTCATGGTGTACATGTATTATTGAGGATAAGTGAGCTGGAGTTTGGCTCCTTGTCTGGTTCACAGTAAGAAAGCAACACAGTTAGCTGGCATTGTCATCTCTATCAGCGGTTCTCAACCTGTGGGTTGCGACTCCATTGGGGGTCAAATGACTCTTTCACAGGGGTTAACTAAATACATCCTGCATATCAGATATTTACATTACGATTCATAACAGCAAAATTACAGTCATGAAATAGCAAAGAAAAGTATTTTATGGTTGGGGTCACCACAACATGAGGAACTAGATTAAAGGGTCATGGCATTAGGAAAGTTGAGAACTACCGATCTATATCTGTCTTCAAATAGTTCTGAATACTGAGTGAAGGATGGGTATCACCTTTAGGGTTTTGTTTTATTGCTATTTGTGGTGTAAATGGGGGTTGGGGAAAGATCTAGGCAGTTCAGAACATGGACATGTGTTAATCAAATAAATATCCATACTGCAGAAAGATTAGCCTCTCCTAATTCCCCTCAGTATCCTGGAAGGGCTTCTGTTGGAACATATGAGTTTAGCAGGTCAGCAGCCAGCCCCAGGTCAGTGAAGCCAAAACAGCTTCCATGGACATGACGTCCCAGTCAAGGTACCGAACTATGGCCCTCTTTACTATGCCCTTTCCCGTGGGATGATAGGTCTCCAGGACCAAGAACTTGGTACTCCTGCCCTTCTTCTCCTTCTAGGTTCTACGACTCTGGAATTTTCTGCCTTGAAGCCCAGTGTGCTCCTTTACCATAGTTTGAGCACAGAAACCTCAGAATTCTCTATCCAAGGTCTGCAAACCTGTCTCCTAAGTCTGAATAAGCATCATTCTTAAGTCTTTGTCCCCAAAGGGGCCCAAACACCATTGGTGTTTGTTCACCTTCCCTCCAGTGAATGACCAGGGAGCAGCTTCTTTCAAGGCTAGACTGGTTGATGGCAATACTTGGGGGCTATGGTGTCCACCTGCTTTTGTATAAGGCCTATACAATGAGGGCCTGAGTGAGCAGGAGGTGTGAACAGAGGGGAAGCTGTAGCCAGCTGACCTAGCTCTGTCACACAAGGGGTTGAGAATTCTTAATTCAAACCCAACTTGTCAGCCTTTTATGAAACTTATTACGAGCAGGATAGAGCATATAATAGTTTGTTCATCTGATATACAACTTTAAATATTTAGGTATATGGTATTTGGAAGAAATGTGCTCCTGCCCTGGGCCATCAAATCTTAGGGACAAAATTAAATGAGTTACTTTCTTGGTGAAAAGTATCCTTTATAAGAATAATAAATCAGGGAAAGAAAATTTCAAACTTGAGAAAATAGTTTCTCCTGATAGCATCCAGCACTTGATTTTTAATACTTATGGGGTCTAATGTGGACACCATTTGTCTGGAGAGAACCATGTGGGTACATGGGTATAACCATTTTCCAGGAGTCCCCTGTGGACAGAAATAATTTCACTGACATGTAATCGTAAGAGTCAAAATCCCATGACCTCTTCTTCCGGGGCCACGCCTTCTTTACTTCCCTTCCCTACAGACTTTCTAGTTCAAAATATAAGCCCTCTGGGAGTTTTGTCATCTAATTTCAAGGGAAAATTTGGAGTATAAATAGCTTTCAAGGATCAGTGATCATGGATTGGACACAGGGTCAGTTTTCACAGCTCTCCAGCCCCTATGAGCACCCAATTTGTGTTTAGGAACCCCTCACTTTATGGTTAATGACTCCAGTGGGACTAAAAAGCAGTTATATTAAAGACCAGTGGAAGCATGTTCAGAGGTAGAGTGATAACAGTTTACATATTTACTCTTTACCATTTCTTTTCTGTATAGTGCATTTTTTTTTATTGTCACCCTCCGTAGAGTGCTGTGCTGTCACAGCTCACAGCAACCTCAAACACTTGGGCTTAAGCGATTCTCTTGCCTCAGCCTCCCTAGTAGCTGAGACTACAGTCGCCCACCACAATGCCTGGCTGTTTTTTGCTGTATGGTGCATTATAAGAATTCTTAAGAAAAATGCATCAATGATTATTCTTTCATGTTTTAAATATGTTTTAAATTTTTCT
>NW_003852443.1:4304465-4320765 GCF_000181295.1 Otolemur garnettii
AATAATGTTTTAAATTTCTTAAAGACAAAGTCTTCATTTCTTAAGAGCATTCGTGGTGTAAACAATTATGCCCATCTGCCCCCTAACATGAGGATAAAGAGCAATCAAGCTATTGAATGTTTGTAAAGCAAAATTAATTACAATATTTGGGATCCCATTTTGTCATCTTTCTTGCCCAAATTTCTTTCAAAAATGAAATAAGGACAAATTGGTCATATATTTTACATGTGACATAGTCTTGTGTAAGCTTTCAGATATTTTATTTTATTTATTTGTTTATTTATTGCAGTTTTTGGCCAGGGCTGGGTTTGAACCCTCCACCTCCAGCATATGGGGCTGCGCCCTACTCCTTTGAGCCCCTTTCATGTCTTAGATACATGCACAAGAAAGTTGTTGATGATAATTCTCTGTCCAAGAAAAGTTGCAGATTTTCATACTACTTTATATTGTAGTTTTTGTTCTGTCCTATCTAGCGTGGATGGACTAGAGAAGCCCCTGGTGCTCAGAGCATGGAGGACACAGAGTACAAAGCAGCTGCTCAGAAAAGGGAAAATGAATGGGACAGAAAGAGGTGAAAGGGACTAGGGAGAAGGATGCGCCATTAGGTTTTTAGTTTATTTTTTAAATTGTTTAAATTTAGGTTTCATCCTTCTCTCTTCTCTACACTAGAGATTTTTGTTGTTGTTAAGAATGAGTGTCTCCCTCTGTCACCCTGTGTAGAGGGCTGTGGCATCATCACAGCTCACAGCAACCTCAAACTCTTGGACTCAAGTAATCATATTGCTTCAGCCTCCTGAGTAGCTGGGACTACAGGCTCGTACCGTGACACCTGTCTAGTTTTCTATTTTTAATAAAGACAGGTTAACATAATGAACTTGCTACAACTTGTTCATGTCTTCATTAGGAATTTTTTTGTCATTGTCTACTTGATAAACGAGCACAAAAGAATTAGTATTTAACAGAAACGCTGAGTTTCTTGGCTGCAGGTGTGTAAACACTACATACATTTTTAATTTTCTTTCCTGTGATTTTGTTAAAAAATGCTATGAAAAATATTTAAAGTCTTTTCTAGGCCAACAATACACATTTTCCATAATTTGTTTCAAAATTGTAATTATTCAAGGGAAAATTAACCTAAAAGCAATGAAGGAGGGAGATGATTGGCAACAGTGAATTTACCTCTCAAATAATATGGATTATAGACTAAAACTTCTAGCATTTTCATCCTCACCCCACTCCCTAAAGGTAATCAGTTATAATAGTTAAATGTAAATATTTCTAGGCTGGTCCTAGTCTTCCAATGGGTATATACTGACCACCTGCTCTGTGCCACACACAGTTTTAGGAGCTGCAGCACATAGAAACAGACCAACTCTCTGCTTTCAAGGTCTTAACAGTCCAGGATCACTAGACTGTGAGTGTAAAATGGATAAACAAACCAGTTGGTAAGTGCTAAGAGCAAGACTATAGCAGGATTAACAACAAAAGAAGAGTAAATGTGCTTCCTACTTGGTAGGGGGTGTAGGGAGACCCTCTGTCCCTAACTGCAGTGAGGAAATGATCCACACAAATATCAGGGGACAACAGGTACACACACCCTGGCACAGAGGCAAGCTTGGCAGCTCTGTGCACAGCAAGACTAGCAGTGTCACTAGAGCAAAATGAATAAAGGATACTGGTTAAAAGATGAGTTAGACATTTAGCTTGAGATGACTTTTTTTTTTTTTTTGAGACAGAGCCTCAAGCTATCCCCCTGGGTAGAGTGCCATGGCATCAGCTCACAGCAACCTCCAATCCTGGGCTCAAGCAAGTCTCCTGCCTCAGCCTCCCAAGTAGCTGGGACTACAGGCACCCGCCACAACGCCTGGCCATTTTTTGGTTGCAGCCATCATTGTTGTTTGGCGGGCCCGGGCTGGGGATTTGAACCCGCCACCTTAGGTGTATGTGGCTGGCGCCTTAGCCGCTTGAGCCACAGGCGCCGAGCCAGCTTGAGATGACTTCTGAAGGGCTTTATGAATTAGGCACTGACACTGTCTGGCTTACACTTTAAAACAGGGAAGAAAGACTGATGGGCTCAGGAGCAACCGACTGATGGGCTGGGAGACCATTCAGGAGGCACTGCAGTTGGCTAGGCAGGAAATGTTGGTGGCCTGGCCTCCCAGTCATTCATTGCTGGTGTGTTGCAAAATGGTACAGTTACTTCAGATGGCAGTCTGGCAGTATTTTACAAAACTGTACACGCTGTTACTATTACTGTCCAGCCACTGCACTTCTTGGCACTCACTCAAATGTGTTTGAAAAACCTGCACACAGATGTGCTTTGTTCATAATTGCAAACCTTGGAAGCAACCGAGATGTCCTTCAACAGTAGAATGCATAGATAATTGAAAAGAAATGAGCTATTAATCCATGGAAGAACATGGAGCAATCTTAAATGCAAATTGCTGAAGGAAATATGCCCATCTGAACAGCTTTTACTGTGTGATTCCAACTGGCGGGCAGTCTTCAAAGGGCAAAACTATAGACAGTAAAATGATCAGTTTCCAGGGGTTAAGGAGGAGAAAGGGAGGAATAGGTGGAGCACCAAGGGGTTTTCGGGCAACAAAACTACTCTGCACGATGCTGTAGTGGTAGATAACATGTCATTGTACATTTGCCACAATCCACAGAATGTACAACACACCAATCCCTAGTGCAAACCATGGGCTTCAATAATCACATACCAATATTGTCTCATCAATTGAAATAAGTATAACACAGTGACACAAATTGTCAATAGTGGGGGAAATTGTGGATGTAGGAGGGGAGATGAGATGTACTACCCATTCAATTTTTCTGTAAGCATAAAATTGCTCAAAAAAAAAAAGAAATTCTATGGTTGGCTCGGCACCTGTTGCACAGTGTTTACGGAGCCAGTCACATACACTGATGGTGCTGGATTCGAACCCAGCCCAGGCCAGCTAAACAATAATGACAAATGCAACAAAAAAATAGCCAGGCATTGTGGTGGGTGCTTGTAGTTCTAGCTACTTGTGAGGGTGAGGCAAAAGAATCACTTAAGCCCAAGAGTTTGAGGTTGCTGTGAGCTGGGCTGCTATACCACTCTACCAAGGGTAATATAGTAAGATTCTGTCAAAAAAAAAAAAAAAAAAGGAAAATAAAAAGCTATTTTTTTCTTTTAATGAAGCAGGTGCCCAAGATTATAGACCTTAGGCAGAGAGAACAGAATACAGAGTCCTCTAGAGAATGACAATCATTCTAAAAGAAAAGATAGAAACTCCTCACCCAAAACAAAAAAGTCAAGGTGTGCTGGCTGACTGTGGAGGCTTCCCAGTCTCACATGCGGGAGTAGCAGAGATACAAACATAGGAAGACGAAGGCCATCTCTGCCATTGTGCTATAGAGCAAAGAAGAGGCCTGTAGCTGCTTGTTTCTGTCTGCTAAAGAGAAGGGAAATTTAAGCCAGGTCTTAGACACACAAACACACATCCAGACTTACTTCTTCTCTGCTCACATATCTCCTGGTCCTTCCCTTCAACTGTCCTATCCAGAAACAAGTTCACTCCTACAAGGATGAACAACTCTCAAAAAACCCCAGCACAGAATCCATGCAAAAATACAACAATAAAGGTAGAAAGGATTAGGGACAAATAAGGCGCACAGAACCCATGCCAGAGGAATGTGCAAATCATTGAGCTTGTCCTATAAACTCAAATTTACTGAAATCATCACTTCTGTAGAAATAAGTTAATAAGTTTAATACAAAGACACATGGGCTTAAGAGATAAATGATATAATACGAGGAGGTGAAAAATCAGTGCACATCACCCAGGAAGCCAGAGGAGGAGGAGAGACAAACCTATCCAGGGAGGTAAGCCGCACCCAGAGCTGCAGATTTTAAGACACACTACTGAAGACATAAAACGAGGAAAAGGTGAACAGAAGAGGATAAGGAAAAAGACAGCTTAAAAAAATACATTTATTGGAAGATGATAAATATGCAAACTTGATAAAAGAGATCCCTGGGAGGCATTAGTGTGTTTCCCTGAAGAAGAGAATCAAGCAAATGGAACAGAAAAAGAAGTAGTTATAATCTGAGAAAACAGTAGTAAAATAGCACTAATGTTTTGAACCATACGTGTATAAGAAAAATGATGCCCAGCTCTATGCCAATTAAGGCCCAGAAAACATTGAACTTCTAAAATAAAAGATCATCTTTCCAATTGTGCTGAGTTATCAGATGCTTAACTAAGCTCACGTCATTCTTATGTCTTACCTGTTATTCCCACAGCACACAGTGTGGGCTTTTAGAAATGCAAATCTTACCACATCTTGCTTAGAAACACATCAATGATTTTTCATTGTAAAAATGACAAAATCTTTCTAAGGCCTGATAGTAGCTGATTTCTACCTAAATTTACCTCCTGTCTTGATTCACTCTCCCTCTCACTCAGTACCCTGCACCCACATTTGGCCTCCTTTCTGTTCTTCACACACATGGATGCTGATCCATCCTCAGGGCCTTTGCACTTGCTCTGCTATCTGTCTGGAATGAATGTCCTTCCCCCGGGCCTTTTCTATGTCTAATTCTTTCTTACTCCCCAGGTCTAACTCCCTGGCCATCTTACCTAACTAACGTAGTGTTTCCGGTCATAATTAATCTTGTTATATCATTCTCCCTATTTTCTCTAAAGTCTCTTTCTTTTAGAATATAAGTTCTATATGAGAGGGGATCATTGTAAGTTTTTCAATTTGTAATCACTTCACAGGTTGACAATAATGTTGCATTGTCTGCACAGTATGGTGTTTAGTCAATTGCAAATAGATTTTTGTACCAGAAATAGACTTGTTATGTTCCATTAAATGAATATTAATAGAAAGCTGAGCCTTTATCTCTTATCTTATTTATAACCCATATTAGTAGTTTCCACAGTGTTCATAAGTGATGGAAATATTCTTTCTTGTCCAAAGCAATAGGATACACACACATACACACGCATGCACCCACACACGCACACACACACACACAGAAAGAGAGAGAGATTAAGAGAGATTTATTTTAAGAAATTGGCTTATGTGAATATTGGGGCTGGCAAGTCTGAAATCTGCAAGGCAGACCGGCAGGCTAAAAAATCTGGCAGGAGCCAATGTCTCTGTCTTAAGTACAAATGCAGTCTGGAAGCAGAATTCCTTCCTCTTTGGGAGACCTCTTCTTTCTTAAGGTCTTCAATTGATCAGATGAAGCCCACCCATATTTTGCTTTGCTCTTAATCACTTGTAAAAAATACTTTCAGAGAAAGGAGGGTAGACTGGTGATTGACCAAACAACTGGACGCCATCGCCTAGCCAAGTTGACATATAAACATTACAGAGCTATTTGTTACTTTTTCAAGATCCTCTTTTTAAAGTATATGTGTACAAGATCATATTCCATGCTTTTTCTTTACATATCCTCTTCCTTTATCCTTGCCCATGAATTAATCCATATCTTTCTTTCTCTCTGGGATTATACGCTGTTTCCTTCTCAATAAGTGACCTCATACATAGTGAGTAAGGATTGCCAGTCTTCTGAGTACCATATCTCTGTGTGAACTATCATTTCTGTGTGTTGATTTTATCATTTTTAATAATCTGTGTTGGATAATTCGTGAGTGTAGGACATAAACCCTTAAGTCATCAACATGTGTTGTAGAGGATTAGGCAGCCATTATGGTGTGACTTAGATTCACTGATAAAACAAGGCAGCAGTGGAATGCTGGGAGCACAGTGACATCACAGGATGACACCACAAGGATTCCTATTCCACCTGACCTGCTCTGTTGTTTTATTTGATCACTGCATAAGAGCAATAGAAATGGCATAATCTTTAAAGTAAAGATTTACAGTAAAGTTTTTAAGCCATACAGATCATTGACTTGCTGAGATGGGCCAAGGAATCTAATTTAAAATGGACAAAAAGATGAAAAAAACAGTTTGTTGTATTTGTCCATTTCTGTGTTGTAAGGGTAAACCAAAACCAAAATCCAAACGTAAGATCCACATGAAAGTAAAAAGTAGGATGAAGTAAGTATTAATTAGAATTAACATCCAACGCTATAAATCTTTTTTATCTTCATTTGTATACATTTAGCTTTGTAACTGCAGTACTTTAGCTCTGTTTATTTTTTCGTAAGTTATCTCATAAATTCATTCATGCTTACTACCATGAAAAATAAATATTTGTAAATAACTGTCTTTGCATGTCTATGACAAACAGCAGAACATACAGGAAAACACTTAAAGGAACATGAAGATGTGTTCTTTTTTTTATTAAATGATAGCTGTATACATTAATGCAAACATGGGGTACAGTGTAGAGTTTTCATATGGATTTTATCTTTTGAGCCTATCTTTGGTCTCACTAGATATTCCGGGTGGGCCTCCTGTTTTTTGCCATTTTGTTTTGTTCCTTCCTTCTTGAGAGATGTGTGACTTATCCCTGAGGCTTTGGCATGTACAGCCACTTCTGGCTACATTCTCCCCATTGACTCATAATCCTTCGGCCTCATTCTGTGCAAAGAGATTTACCAAAGCAAATGAAACGCACAGGTCAAAGTTGAAGTGTACCAAAGGAGCTCTGAGTTCTTAATTTGGTGCACTGACAAGGAAAGAACAGCTCAGATGACGGGCAGACTTGGCCTGGAGGCAAAGCCTGGCAGCTCTGTACAGCTGCTTTTGTATTTTGGTGGCAAGCCTTTCACAGGATCTCGCCACTTGAGACCCTTAGGAAGTTCTTGATTACTGAAGCTGTGTGGCTTTATGATACGGGTGTTACCTTTTCTGCTTTAATGGCAGCTGTTATTACGGGTCAGTCCAGTTTCCTTGAGGTTTTCATAGGAGAAAGGGAGAGGTTCCAGTTCCTGTTCACTGCCTCACTCCTAGGATTTCCTTGTCCAGCAGTTCTAAACCCATCAGCTTCTCCTGGAAGACAGCACTTTCTATGAAGTTGTTTCTTCCACTTAAACAGGCTTGGTCACCTGAAATAAGCTTTCAAAATACTTCACTTATTTTCATGTGCTTTCATCTCTTAATTTTTGAAATCTTCAGTGATAATATGAGAATAATATCTTATTATTTTCCTAAAATTTAGAAATACCCAGTAAAATAGCACCTATGAATGGCTTTTGTAAATTCCTAAGCCATATTCAAATAGCATGTACTACTATCTGTACTATATATATAAGATTCTTACACATGTGACAACTATTACAGATTCCATTTCCCTTTTGTGCTTCTATGCCAGTTGCTCCTTCTGATAGCAGGCACGTGTTTATGGATTCTTTTCTCAATCTCTTCTTAGTTTTATTCCCAATTGGAGTAGCATATGAATGTTCCTCCATATCAGTAATTGATACTTCCAGACTGGCTTCATTGTACAAAAAGCTGCCAATGTTCAAGTCTTTTAGTGTTTTGATTTCAAAAGAGGATCAATTTGAGAAATTAAGAGCTTTTCAAATGTTAGCGCAATTTCTTTTAATAGTTCTTGTTAAGGGATAATAAGGGAGTAATTTGCTATATTTTTAAGTCCCACTGCAATGCTTGTGTTTTATTGTCAGTTTCCTTCTCTTTTTTCTAATGTTCGATCCGCACACATTCTTGTAGGAGACTGCTGGATACAGACGATGAGCTCAGTGACATTCAGACTGATGCGGTTCCATCGGAAGTCCGCGACTGGTTGGCTTCTACCTTTACACGGAAAATGGGGATGACAAAAAAGAAACATGAGGAAAAGCCAAAATTTCGGAGCATTGTACATGCTGTTCAAGCTGGAATTTTTGTGGAAAGGTAAGTGAGATCATTGGTGTCTCAGGACAATAAAATTTGCATGGCAGCACCCATGTTCACTCATCCAAGTTAGGAGAGGCCCATATTTTACACATTGGGGAAACTGACAGTCCTCACAAGTATGAGCATATTAAGGACTTTATGACAACTTTACCTATAACTAAAATACCTTGGCCTGGATCTATTCTTTTTATTTATTTTCAGTTGGCATAAATATTGAAAGCAAAGGCTTTTGAATGGTCGATCTCCTCAAATGAACCTTTGTGAATAACTGTTTAAAATCAATTCCAATATGTTCATGTGTTATTACAACTAATTGTACCTGAATAAAATGTAACATCTCATAAAATAAATTATGCATGGGGTAGCAATCTACATATAAAAATGAAACTGGCCTTTCTGTTCCCTAAAGACAAATGACCATCCTCTCCTCACCTTCCCATCTTAGGAAAAAAAAAAAAAAATCTCTCTCATGGTCACTTTTGAGGAGTTTTTTTTTTTTTTTTTTAACATTTCTATTACTGAAACAAGGAGTATTTGATAGTCCCTAGAAACACCGAGTCTAATCTCCAGAGTTTCCTATGTGAAACACGTGTTGATATGACCCAATTTTATACTCTTTTATCCTTTAGAACACAGCTTATTCATATGTTTAAGAAACAAGATGCTTTAGAACTAAAACTACAAAAAGACCCCACATAAACATGTTATGTCTGACAAAATTGAACGGTAGTTCTCAGAAATCCTTTAGATTAAAAATAATCATATTAAATTATATGTAAAATATTATTTAACATTTTGAAAATAATAAAAGGAGGAACAGAGAAACTTTATGTCAATATTCTTAAAATTACATTTGCAAGAGACCACATTATTTTTCATCTTCTGATCTCTCTAGGCCTGACCTCTTATACACATTACAAACTTCAGTTTCCCTCTACTAAAGGAACAATGAGAAGCACACTGGGGTTTCTAAAAGTGAGAATGTGTTGTAAGAAATATACTGTGCATGTTAAAGATGGATTATAAACACAGCGCATAAAGCTTTTAATATTTTGGCGTGTGCCTGTTTCACCCAAAATAGCATCCACTGAGTGGTTTTCATTTTATTTTGTGTTATTTCTTAACTGCATCTACTCAGCTGAGATTTTTTTAAATCTTCATAATAAATGGTCTGATTCATTTGGTGATAGGACACCATCCCCTTAAGTACAAAAACTTGTGCCAACGCCACCAGCTGGGACCAGAAGTCTAAGGCAGGGAGGCAGAAGAGAGGAATTTCTATAACCATATTACTATTTTAAAAAACAACTTAGGCAACTGTGAAACTTATTGATTTTTCTACAGCATCACGGTAAAAATATCTAAATATTATTTCAGGAAGTGATTGAGAGAATCACAGATAAAACAACAAAGCATGTTTGATTTGCTAAAGGAATGTATATTTTGCTTTTTTCGTTTAAAAGAAATTGCAAAACTTGGCAAACTGAACAAAAAAGTAGACATGGATGCAAAGCAACTGAATTTCTATTTCATTCAAGACAAAGTTAAGGAGAATTCTATTAAATATATTGAGATACTAAATTTCCATTTTTTCATATGCTACATAAAAATCTTTAATAGCCTATAGAAATAGCAAAATGTACTTAAGGTAACCAAATCAGTAAGCAGTTTTGAAGAAATCAAAGTGCTACGGACACATGAAAATGAAATTTTTTTAAAATCACTATTGAATACCTCATAGCAAATACTTAAAAATAGTGGGACAGGTTTATTTTGAATTTTCAAAAGTAATCATCTTCAATCTTAAAAGCTGAAAGTATTTTTAGAATGCTTTCTTGTTGCGTCCTCTCTCAAAAATTCCCCTCCTGAGATTCAATACCATAGCAAATCCTGGTGATTACGTACTCAAAAGTATCCTGAATGTACCTTCTCCTGTAAACCTAGTTTAAGCCTCCATCCTCTGCTATTAGAAATATGTCGATGGATTTCTATCTGGCTCCTCTCTTCCTCATGTACTCTTTCCAAATGAGTCATTCCATGGTGATGTTTTAAAATACAAATTTGTTCCTATTACTCTTAAAATGAAAACCATCTGCTGGTTTCTGATTTCACCTGTCTATCAGGTCTTATTTGGTCCTTTTTCTTTATAATCTCATTTGATTTTTCCTTCATCCTTGACTGAATATATCATTCCGATCTGATTTCAATTCTAAGAACATTTCTAAACTCTTTCTGTCTTAGAGCTATTAATCCTACTGTTCTCTCTGTCAGAAATTATTCTCTTCACTCTCCAATGTGGCTGGTCCTTTTTGCTTTCCACGGACCTTCTTTGATCACTCTGTATGAGTTCTTAGTACTGCTCCCCAGCCCATGGTTTACCTCAGAGCTCTTATCCTTGTCTATAATCCTATGTTGTTTCTTATTTTTGTGTGTGTCTTTTCACTATTGGAATAAGCCCTGTATTTTCATTGCCCTCCACTAAATAGTCTGTTGCCTAATCCAGTGCTTGATATAAACTATATCTTCTTTTAATTTTTGAATTATGTTTTGTAATTATTATAAAACCTTTCTTAAATAAGCCACCAGATTTCCAACTGGACTTTCGCTACCACTAGGAGCCCAGGAAATTCATTATCCTTTTTCAGCAACTTGTAATAGATCACCCATTTACTAAAGTGTCAGGTAACCATATTAAGGTTTCTCCCATGCTCATTCTGATTCCAGATGATGTATCTTAATTTTCCATTTTATTTTTCTCTTCTTAAATTTCAGAATTTGGGGGGTACACATGTTTTATTTACATACTTTGTGTTTTGCACAAATTGAGTAAAGCATAAGCATACCTCCCACCCAGACAGTGTGCAGCATATCCAACAGGTAGGAATTTTCCCACCCCCCACCCCCGCCTCCTTTTTCTCTCAATTTGATTTTCATTGATGTTCACTTCCATTTGTATCTCCATTCCTATGAAATTTCACTTAGAAGAAAGGTCTCCAGTTCTGTCTAGGTTGTCACAAAAGCTACGAGATCACCATTCTCCTTTATGGCTGAATAGTATTCCATTGTATGTATATTACATGTTTTATTAATCCATTCATGTATTGGTGGGCACTTGGGTGGTTTCCATGTCTTTGTGATTGCTAATTGTGCTGCTATGAACATTCGTATACAGGTGTGCTTTTTTATAAAATGACACTTTCCCTTTCGGTATATACCCAGCAGTGGAATTGCAGAGTCAAATGGTAGGTCTACTTTAAGTTCTTTGAGATATGTCCATACAAGTTTCCATAGAGGTTGTACTAGTTTGCAGTTCCACACCAATAGTGTGTAAGAGTTCTTTTCTCTCCATATCCACACCAGCATCTGTTGTTTGGGGGACTTTCTAATATGATAGAGTGACCAGATTTTAACATTTGTAAAGCGGGACAACATGGCAGAGTGGGGCGGGGGCAGGGCAGGGCAGGGCCTGACAATAATGCAAACTTTGATAAGCAGTTCTCCATAATCACTTCTCAACAATTATTTGTTATTATTACAGTTTAACATTATAAAATTAACAAAAA
The DNA here is from genome assembly GCF_000181295.1 of Otolemur garnettii. Taxonomy (NCBI): domain Eukaryota; kingdom Metazoa; phylum Chordata; class Mammalia; order Primates; family Galagidae; genus Otolemur; species Otolemur garnettii. The sequence goes on from NW_003852443.1 coordinate 4,315,856, forward strand.
TAATATAAAACTCATATTCTGGCAAAATAGCCACATGGCAGCCAAAAACCGTATATTCCCTTCCTGTTCTCCCGCCCGTTCGTACATTCTTTCCAAAAATTGGGACTTTTTTAAAATGCCGCAGGACGCAGGACAAATTGTTAAAAAGCGAGACTGTCCTGCCAAAAGCAGGATGTCTGGTCACCCTATAATATGAGCCATTTTTTTTGGAGTTAAGTGATATCTCATTGTAGTTTTGATTTTCATTTCCCTAATGATTAGAGATGTTGAATATTGTTTGATAAGGTTTTTGGCCATCAGTACTTCTGCTAGTGTAGAAGTGGTTCTTGGGGTTATTTGGTTATTTCTTCATCTGCTTGAGTTCTTTGTAGATTCTAGTTATCAGTCCTTTATCAGATGTATAGCATGCAAATATTTTTTTCCATCCTGTGGGTTATCTATTTGCTATTTTGATTGTGCCCTTGGCTGTGCAGAAGCTTTTTAATTTGATTAGGTCCCATTTATTTATTTTTATTGTTACTGTGATTGTTTTTGGGGTCTTCTTCATGAATTTTTACCCTAGACCAATATTAATATGATTTTTTTCAACATTTTCCTCAAGGAATCTTATAGTTTCCTGTCTTAAGTTTAAGTCTTTTATCCATTGTAAGTTAATATTTACAAACAATGGCAAAGGGTGCATTTCAGTCTTTTACATCTGGCTATCCAGTTTTCCCACCACCATTTATTGAACAGGGCTTCTTTTCCTCAGTGAATGTATTTATCTGTTTTGTCAAAAATCAGATGAGAATATGAGGATGATTTCATCTCTGGGTTCTCTGGTCTGAACTATAGGTCAATGCTTCTGTTTTTTGTGCCAGTACCATTCTGTTTTGATTATTATTACCTTAAAGTATAGCTTGAAGTATCATAAAGTGATAACTTCTCACTTTGTTCTTATTATGTAAGGTTGCATTGAATATTCAGGCTTTTTCTAGTTATAAACAAAGTGTTAAACTATTTTTTCTAATTATGCAAAAAAATGTCATTGGTACTTTAATTGGAATTAAAATCATTTTGGGTAGGATAGCCATTTTAACAATGTTGATTCTGCTGATCCATGAACATGGTATATTTTTCCATCCATTTATATCCTCTGTAGTTTCTTTCCTCAGTGTTTCATAATTCTCCCTATAGAAGTTTTACACCTCCTTTAAAGTATACTGCTAGGTATTTTATTTTCTTTCTTACTACTGTAATGCATCTTTGATCTGACTCTCAGCTTGATTGTTAATTTTCTATTTTTAATTTTCTATCCTAGAATTCTATTCTTGATTATAAGATTAGAAAAGTGTGATCATCAGAAAGTTTCTCTGTCTCTTTGGAGGGATAATCCTCTTTGTCTTTCTTTACATTCCATATAATGACAAAGTGCATCAATATTCATTTCTCAGTTTACTCCAAGTGTAAGAAACTCAATAGCTCCAGAGTTCCCACTCACCCCAGGGAGCTCTAAGGGATGTTAATAGTTGGAAACAATGGTATTGACTGCAGAATAATGGAAATAGTTTTATTAATAATAACAGTTAACTTATATTGAATATTTATTATCTTATCCTAGGCATTAATATTATTTAGCCTTAACAAAAGCTTATTATTATTCTTATTTTATAAGTGAGTGACATTTAATAGCTTTCTGAAAGTCAGACAGCTAATGAGTGTCTAACTTGTGATTCAGAACATGTGTTCTCTTTGCTATATTATACTGCTTTTCTGTGCCATGAAGTCAAACTGGCTTCATTTATTTAATATTTTAATATTTCTTATTCCTTCTTGATTTTTATATTGACCCTTTCCCCTATTTATCACCCTTTCATTTCCCCTGCACCACTCTTTTTTAGTAATAATGATATAGAAATAGAAAAAAAAAATTTTTTTTTTTTTTTTTTTTCAGTTTTTGACTGGGGCTCGGTTTGAACTTGCCACCTCTGGCATATGGGGCCAGTGCCTCACTCCTTTGAGCCACCTGAAAAAACTTTATTTTAAAAAACTAAGTATCATCGTTAACAATAATTATTTTCTAGATCTTTTGTAGTAGTATTAGTAGTTTCCTTGCCTTGAAAGATTAGAATAATTATTACTATCTCAATTAACATCAGTGTTTTTATTTATAAACTCTTCTGAAATCTTTTAATAGAAATAGAGGATAAGCGTAACTTTTTTAATATTGCTAATTCATGGTCTTTTAAAATAACCATGAAATAGAAGCATGAAAATAAAGTAACAAGACCTCTGGAATAAAATGTGAAGATACTTTACCAAGAAAGCCTAGGCTAGAGATGTAATTAAATACTATTATTTTAATTCTGAGCTTCCAAGAAGTCAAGATTAAAAAGGAAAACATGATTAATTACTTGGCTTTCATTATCATTAAGAAAACGATGCCCTTTACATAAAAATGTAGTAATATGTCCCATGAATTCGTAATATAAGATTATAGAATCAAAAAAGTTGGTATCTTTCATAGTGGCTTTATGAAAGATACAGAATTTTTTCTATCTAATTATTTCTTATATTGACCATATTTATCAATATGACATTTAATTAAAATTTGGTATTATTTAGGCATTTGGCAGGTAGTGGGAAGAAGTTATAGCAATACATCCAAGGAATGCAAGAGACATGGATGCTTTCCTCCACTTCATGGAGGAAACATCTATCTTTCAGAGTCCCAAATAGAAGCCTACTGCTATTTTTTACGTATTAGAATTCCATATTGATTCTATTCTTGCATGAACCAGTAACAGAACAGATTTATGTCATTTTAATTGCCCACTAGAAGATGAAAAATGAAATTATTGATGTATAAAAATACGTTTTTATTGATACTATTGTGGAAATGGAAAAATACTTGGTTTTCTGTCAAAAAATAATCTTTCATAAATAATACTAAATTATAATTTGAACAAACTTAAGCAATTTTTGCCCATATGATTTCTCCCAATCTTGTTAACTAAAAAAGGTTGTGTAAATTATGATGATACTGCATATTCCCTCCTGTAATTTCCATTTTTACAAAAAGCCATAACTGAAATATTTTAATGACATTCAAGCACATGAATGGACAAAAAACAAGAATATCTTATTGTCATGGATATGGTTGCGTGTTAGAAAATATTGCTGCATATGCAAAGTACAGTCTATTTTTTAATAAGTTCAGGGAAGGATATCTTGATATGGAAACTAAAATTACATTAACTTTATAGTGTGGTTGTGAGTAAACAAAATGCTATTAATCTCTGTCATATTATAAATGCTTAGTACACAGTGGCTATAGTTATTGTTGCTACAAAAAGAGCATGTAACCAATGCTAAAAGATGAATAAGCCAAAAGTAATATTTTCCCTTATTTAATAAATAGCTAAAAACTTTGTTTTTATATATACACTTATTTTTGTCTTTTTCAGAATGTACAGAAAATCATATCATGTGGTTGGTCTGACATATCCATCAGCTGTCATAGTAACATTAAAGGTGAAATAATTTTAATTATTTTCATTTATAAAATAGTCATTTTATATAATTCCTCAAAATGGGTGGGAGAAAAGGAGAATGTATCTGCATATTGGAATGTAAAAAATACTCTAACCGTTTACAAAACACGCTGGGTCCAAATCATGACTCATTGTAGACAGACTTAAAGGATGACTGGTGTACACTAACAACATCAATGCATATAAATGCATATGTGTACACACAGGCATATGTGACTTTTATTTCATGCTGTATTTAAGTGGATCTTGGATTCCATTTCGAGCAGGCACTAGTATGTGTACTTGTCAAAATGTATATGTTTTGTTATGAATATATTATGGAAGAATTAAATGCATTATAAAAAAAGATGTTTTAGTCAACACATATAAAAGATTTTTAAAAACAAAACATATAGAAGAAAATGTTTAGAATTTTAAGTCTGAAAAAATGCAAAACATAAGATAAAATTCAGGAAAAGAAAAAGTTTATCTCTCTTGTCTTTGGCATCTCCAGTGGCTGTCCAATTTTAAGGCCCAACTGCTGTACTACGTTGTTAGAAATGACTGAAGTTGAAACTCTGAAATGAGAAAAGTCACTTGTCTGCGGCTCACTTGTCTGCGGCTCACTTGTCTGCATCTTGTGTGTGTGTGGGGAGGGGGAGGGGACATTGTTCCTAAATGCTATTTTGATAGCAGCATCCTTTTACATTCCTTGTTTCTTTCTATCACCTAATGTGGTTGGGGAAATTTAATTTTGCCTCCCCAAAAATCACCATGGTGGTTTTCTTAAATTAACCAAGAATTTAGAGGATAATGGCAACAGAAGATTTGGATTGCTTTATTTCTGATTTATTATATTCATTTCTATTTTAAATTTGCATTGCATTTTTTAGAAAATTATTTTAAGCATATTTTTTGTATTTGTTGCTTCTCTGCTGCATATTAAATTTTAATTTTTTTTTTTAAATTTAAAAAGGTAGGCTCAGTGCCTGTAGCTCAATGAGTAAGGACGCTAGCCATATATACCAAGGCTGGCGAGTTCGCCCGGCCCCAGTCTGCTAAACAACAATGACAACTGCAAGCAAAAAAAAAATAGCTGGGCATTATGGCGGCACCTGTAGTCCCAGCTACTTGGGAGGCTGAGGCAAAAGAATTGCTTAATGAGTAAGGACGCTAGCCATATATACCAAGGCTGGCGAGTTCGCCCGGCCCCAGTCTGCTAAACAACAATAACAACTGCAAGCAAAAAAAAAATAGCCGGGCATTGTGGCGGGCCCCTGTGGTCCCAGCTACTTGGAAGGCTGAGGCAAGAGAATCACTTAAACCCAAGAGTCTGAGGTTGCTGTGAGCTGTGATGTCACAGCACTCTACCCAGAGTGACATAGTGAAACTCCTTCT
>NW_003852443.1:4320785-4353380 GCF_000181295.1 Otolemur garnettii
TGCTTAAGTTCAGGAGTTGGAGGTTGCTGTGAGTGTGACGCCACAGCACGCTACCCAGGGCAACATAGTAAGATTCTGTCTCAAAAAAAAAAAAAAAAAAAAAGAAAAAGTAGTTCATTTTCATGGGAGGGGGGTGCTTCTTTATATTTATGTTCCTGAAGCATATGTGTTGAATATCCCTAATCTGAAAATCCAAAATCTAGAGTGATCCAAAATCCAGAACTTTTAGAGAACTACTGACCTGACGCTCTAAGATAATGCTCTTTGGAGAATAGTGAATTTCAGATTTTGGGATTAGGAAGGTTCAACCAGTAAGTACATAATATAAACATTCCAAAATCTGAAAAAAAAAAATCTAAAATCCAAAACACTTACTTCAAATAAGGAATACTCAACTCGCAATAAAGAACACAATAGCTCTAGCCAGCATGGCACATTCAAAGGGTCCTAAGTTTTCCTCGGTTCTTGAGAGATTTTGCTTAAAAACAACCAAGTGGCAAAATACTGTAGTATGAAAGAATTCAAAAGTTTTTCTAAAATGTAGCATGGTAAAAACATCTGAGCTAACATGTTGGGGGAAGAAATACCACCAAGTGAAAGATCTTTAGTTCAATAATTCTCCTTCTCTGAGAAACCTCCTTGTATTGTTTGTTCTCCCTCTGATGACATAAAATCCAAGCAGCTGCAGTAGTTTACAAATGTAAATCGTCATTGTTTATCAAAATTCCCAAGAAATGGAGAATTAACCTTTTTCTCAGTGAGAACCCCCTAGTTCCTAGTTGGAACTATAAATATAAATAGCAGCCTGCTAAGATTCTGAACTAACTCTTCTGTGTTAGCTTTGGAATTTGATAAAAGATAGGTTGGCCTCCTTTGAGATTTCCTGGTGGTAAAATGTCTTCTAGCAGAACTTTTAAAGATGTATAATTTGCAAAGAGATAAAGCAAGTGTTTGGGGATCAAATTAGGGCCAAATGCAAGGAATTTAATAACGGCATACATACAAACCAAAAAAAAAAAAAAAACCTTATTGGTGTTTGTTTCCAAGAGATTAAAAATAGCATTGGAAGCTGTTACTATTATTTTTCAAGGGAAGTCTTTTTTTTAAAAGAGACTGAAAACTTTTTTATCAGATTTTCAGTTCAGTTTTAGCATGTTATCCCACATAGAGTTGGCTTCCATAAAAATGTACTAGCTGATTAAAATCTTAAAAAGAGCTTACTCACATTCAAAATCAATGCATAGCTTTAGGATTGCCCACTTACTGTTCAATAGTAAACCTGCTGTGTGTGTGTGAACAGTAGACTGAACTGACTACTGTGCTTCTTTAGGTATTTTTAAGCAAAATCATGAGGTAGCTGGAGTGAATTACTAGCCCTGCTCACTGCGCCCTCTCCCTGTTAGGGATACCTTTCTGTTTCCCTACAGGCCTGCTTCTTAGGGAATTGTATGAAATACCAAAATCACTGTCCTCTTCCTTAATCCGAAGGCCCATTTCCTCTCTCTTGCCACCTGTCCCTGGAAGAAAGTCTAAATGAGTCAGCCAAGGTTAGAGTGAGGAACAAATGAAAAGTAGTGTATAATAAAATGTCTTTTAATATAGAAAAGGTAATTTACATTCTACCTCTCTCTGATGTTTGCATCTTAAAAGAGAACGTAGATACCAAATCTTTAAGCCAACTACAAACTCCTGTGTGAGTGAGTGAGGAAGAGAAATTGGGACTATCTTCCTTCCATCCCTCAACTGCCATCGCCCCTATCACCAGCAATTCTACCTGAAAAGAGAGCCCAGGCTGGGAAAGTAATTTATGACAGGAAGTTAGGGAGAGATAAAAGAGAAGGGAAATGTTTTAGTGGTATCAAGTTTATCACATCAGTTTAATAACCTGGGGATTAAGGGGAAGATACTGGTGCTATATTAAGCATTATGTCCTTGTTTTTGTGGTTGTGGACTCATGGATACTAAGTGGCCCTGTGATGTCAGACTCTGTTTTGGCTAAATCAAAACATGACCTGCTAACTGTCCACTGCTTGAGCTATTAAATATTTTTCACAGAAAGCAACAGAACTAAGGATATTGCCACCTAAATTATTTATTCTTTTTTCTACAGGATATTGATAAATGGTCTTTTGATGTATTTGCCCTCAATGAAGCAAGTGGAGAGCATAGTCTGAAGTTTATAATTTATGAACTGTTTACCAGATATGATCTTATCAACCGTTTCAAGGTGAGAAAGAGAAGACAAAAGGGAAATGCTCTTAGAATTGGTTATTTGAATGAAAATGTAGCATTTTCATTTGAGTGAATTTTCAATTGATTGAGTCATTAATCAATTCATTTTAGAATGCTTCTAGTCACAGAACTACTGTGTTTCCCCGAAAATAAGACACTGTCTTATATTTATTTTTTTCTCAAGAAGATACACTAGGGCTTATTTTCAGGGGATGTCTTAAGTATAATACAACAATCTACGTTTATTCAAATACAGTTAAGTCATCTTCTGGAACCTGACAGGGGGAGCCAACCTTGTTGGTGGGGCTGGCGCTAGTGATGCATGAACTCTTTCCCCTAGCCATTCACACATGTGCAATAGGATGCCTGAGACCACAGTTACCACACTCGCACACACGCACCCGCACAAGTGTGAATGGCTAAGAGAAAGGAGCTGGGGCAGATAAAAGGTATTCCAGTTTTCCTTACCTCTCTGCTCCAAAATGCATGGCGTGGCTATGCAGATATGCTGCATAGCTACACCCATCACTAGGTCTTATTATCGGGGTAGGGCTTATATTTAACAAATGCATGGAAATCCTGCTAGGGCTTATTTTGGGGGTAGGTCTTATTTTTGAGGAAACACAGTAGGGGAACAAGTCCATCACAGGATAGAATTATTCTGCAGAACTCACTGGCGTATCTATATATTAGTCATGAGGCCAACAAGATACCAACAACCCCTGATTTGTTCACAGAATATTCAAGCAGAGATTCAAAGCTTTGTCGGTGTTTCTAAAACACAGAATAAACTTTTATTGGTGGTTTTTCTTACATTGAAATGAATGAGCTTCTAACTAACTTCATCCAGCCAAGCAAAAGATTTGATCTAGATTTCTTAGTAGTCTGCAGCTTGTAACTTTTATCATCTCAGAGAGAACCATGATATTTTTAGAGCTGGAAACTACGGGAGGTCATCTATTTTAACCCCCTTGCTTTACAGATAGAAAAACTAGACTTCATGAATTATATTGGAAGTTTTTACCCTTTTAAGAACTCGCCTTCTTACTTGACTCTGGAGGATAAAAATTTAAAGATTATAGGATGGATGAGACTGTTATATCATCTATCTTAGTTAAATAGTTGGGATTGAAAGGTAATATGTTAAGGAAGGGGTTTTTCAGAACAATCCACATTTGATTTAAAGAAACTGCTGAGTCACTAATATGTCCCATGCCAAATACTGTGCTCATAGTTAGTACCACACTTTTGATCAAAATATACTCATAATTATTACTTTCCACAGATTCCTGTTTCTTGCCTAATTGCCTTTGCAGAAGCTTTAGAAGTCGGTTACAGCAAGCACAAAAATCCATACCACAATTTGATTCATGCAGCTGACGTCAGTCAAACTGTGCATTACATTATGCTTCATACAGGTATCATGGTAAGAGAGGCTTTGTAGCTGAAGTCTGTCGGTTTGGAAACATCAATATCCATTGCCCTAAAGTTCCCATTGTCTCTTTAATGCCCGTTAAATTATTACAAGTAATAAGTATTATAAAGTATAATATTTTGGGTTTTGGATGGTAAATGAGTTATTTATAATATACATTTCCAAAACATATTTTAATTCAGTGGAAAAAGATACCCAGAGGCAAATAAAAACATTTCTTTTCTGAAATTTGGCCTATAGAACATCTTTTGTTCATAAATTCTTTTCTCATAGGAATCAGCCAAATTACAAAGGGAACCGAGAGAAAAAGTTGTCAATAGAAAACTTAGGGTCGTTGGCCCTCATTTACTATGTTCTCCTAAACTGACCTTGCATTGGTGATCATAATCAAATCCTAAAGGGCTTTGGGGAAATTATTCGTGTCAAATTTTTCTTTCTCTTCTTTGAATATGAATGAATTCAGCAGGTGGGTGAATGAGTGGGATTCAGCAATGCAAATCCTGGGATTATAGCGAGTAGATGACAGAAACTCTGAGACAGCTTGGAATTTCTGTACCGTCTTAGAGACAGGAAATCAGGATGACTCTCCAGGTAAGAAGTGAGGAGCGGCCCTTCCTTCTGAAGGTGCCAAACTGAGGTGGATCCAAAGAGGTGTGGGCCATGTGACCGCCTCCCCCAGGACTCGCTTTCAGAATGAAGGGCAGTGAGGAAACTATAAACCATTTTAGGCTGGGAGGTAACCAGAATTGCATAGTTTTAAAATATGTTTCTGCTTAAGTACTTTGTTTTCTTTTTTAACTTGTCACAAGTATAAATGGAGCCAAATAAAAGTCTACTATTTCAGCTTTGGAACCTTCAGCCTGAAGGTGACATTGAGGAGACAGGGGATGTCATATTAGTACATAAATAGAGAAATTCAAATCCACACTGTGACACTACTCTCAGACTTATAAGGAAGACTTACTGCAGGACCGAACAACCATCATAGCTTTTCTGAAAGACTCGGAAATCAGGCCCAGCCCGGCATGCCTCCTAGAAAGTTAAAGTTATTATTAGTAAAGATCATATAGTCACTTTATGAGGAGGCCATGACTCACCAAAATATAACTTCCCTCTACTTTACCAGTTTGGGCTTAGAAAGCTGTTTCTGATTTTATTCATCCTTTAGCAAAACTCTGTCAACAGCTCTTTAATCATTACAAACATTTTCTGGTGATAGACCTTTAACATTGTCAGAAAAATATATTTAAAGCTAAAAAGAATCATAAAAATTTTTACAATAGATGGTAAAAGGAAAGGCAAAATAAGTTTACAAGTGTATAGACTGTTTTGGCAAAATGAGGCTAATATTGACAGGGTTGGAAGAGTTATTTTAACAAACTTTCTTTACATGAGCAAGTTGTGGTTGCTGAATATTAACTTTCATGCAGAAGAACGCCTTGGTTCTTTGAAACAAACAAAAGAAGGCATCGTAGAAATATTTATTTAGCTACATCTCCAGCCCTTTGTTCTCCCTCATATTTGACATGGAAAAGGCTGGGTCACCTCAGGTGGTGTTTGGTTGATGCCCTGCTGTGTCAGGATGGCCTTATCAGGGTGACATTTTTGGAGCACTTCAGTTGCAACCCAACGTTGTCAGGCGATTAATGCATCCTGTCACTTGCGAGATGGTTTAAGGACCATTGCCTGAAAGGGATTGCAATGAAATCATTGTCCCACTGTTTGTTCATGTCATAAGGGATGCCCTGAAGTCTAGAAATAGACCCTGAAGAAGAGAGTGGCTGCTACTCTACCACTTGACTTGTCTCCCTCTCCCTGCCTTTGTCATTTGATTAACTTGTAGCCTGTGCCACGGTGACAGTGATGTGCAGTAACTCGGTCCATTTGCTAAAGAGCAAATGCCTCACAGAGGGCTGCCAGGCCGCCTCCACAAGTCTCTTTGAATACGAAATCACCTAAGGGCCTTGGCCAGAGAACACTTGTACTTGGAGACTCCTGGCGCTGTGTTCTCCCTAACGGTTGGAGTGGAAGACAGAGAGATGGCGTGAAATCTATTTCTTTTGGAACTTGTAGCTCACTGACTGCATCCAGAAATAGTCTTCCATACTCTGGAATAACTCAGTTTTTCTCTGATCAGTATATAGAAACGGGGGAACTATTTCTCTATTCCCTAAACTATGTAGAGATTCTGTTCCATGCGGTAAATGGCTTCCCAGGCAACTCTGGGCGAGTAGAAAGCAGTTAGGCTAGCCCACCACTTCCTCATTCACTTGCTCTGTACCGTGGGGTCTTTGCCACAAAAATGTTGTCAATGATATCAATCATCTTTAGAATGGCAATGAAGAAACCATAAAATCATATTTGTACAGCCTAATACATAGTATTTCTTTTTCTTTTTTTTATACACAGTATTTCTTAACACATACCTTAAAATAAGAAATGTATTACAACATACAAGTTTCCTATACTAGTAACCTAACAAGACTACTTCAGCCTATTCAAAGGGACAGAGGAAAAAACAATTCCAATCCTGTAACTTTCAGCTAACACTGGTGTTAATAATTATGTACTGTTAGATACACTAGAAGCCAAAAATATAATTTTTCTGACTTGAAATTCTCCCCACCTCATACAGACAGTACTGTACACACATGTACTTCATCACACAGGTGTGTGCACGCAGGTGCACACGTACACACACACACACACACACCCTGAGTAATTCAGATGTGGAAATGATATAAGTCTTCAAGCTCTATTAGCTTCTACCTACTCATGTATTTAGGTGAATTGGCTGAAAATTCTGCTTTACACATCTTAGAAGAATGTGTTCAGCACATTGTCTCCCTTGAGTAATCATGCTATTGTGATCCACAGAAGAAACACAAACTTTGAAATCTGACCAATTTGGGTTTGATTTCTTACTCCGCTACTAGACAGCTACATGACCTTTGGCATATTAGTCCAGTTCTTTAGGACTCAGCTTTGTTATCTGCAACATAAGGATACGAATATTTATGTAGCAAAGGGTAACTGAAAAGTGCTATTCATGTCCGTTCCCTCCTTTTTTTTTCTTTTCCTGTTGTTATTACACATGCTGTTAGTGGCTGTCAATGGCTCCTTATGATATGCAGTGATCTGCTGACTGCTCGTTTTACAGTAAGTTTAGCCTAAGCATTTCTTCACATAAAATACAACCTGCAGTTGCCGTAACACCTGTGTGAAATGCAATGTCTCCGTTGCTCACGACAGTCATTTTAACCCTTCATTTCTGCCCACTGAGAATCAGAAGAGCTTTGGTTTGGTGTTGACCTCTACTCTAGTTGGGAAGAGTGATGTGATTTAGGTTCATGGTCTTGGCATGTCCTCATGAATCATTTACAAAATCTATGAACTTAAGCATCCATTTTCTGAGTTACAATTGTCATTTGAGACCAGCACAAAATGAATCAGCGGCTAAGGAGCTAACAATCAGCTTAACATTCTACTTTCACTAATACAAAATGGGTGTATTTTTAAATTAAGTGTGAAAATTCAGTGTTTCTCTTTTCCTAAACTATTTTGGAATGCAAACTTAATCATTAAGGTCATACTGTAACAAGAAATAAGAAGGATTCATAAAGAAAGTACTATTTATGGGAAGTAGAGATAAATTAGAAAAAACAGGAAATACATTTATGATCAATTTGACAGCTAGCAAGATAATAGTTTTAAATGTTTATGAGCTAACCTCTAATTAAATTTTATCTCTGATTTCCTAACTTATTTTGCTTTACTATTGCAGCTTTCTATTTTATGTTATCATAATGGATATTGAGCATGGCTTTAAAAATCCCAGTTAAATCTATACCTACATAAATAAAACCAATAAGAAATTATGTATACATTTCTTTTATACCTAATAAAACTAATTTCTTTTATACCTAATTGAAATAAAACTTTCAGAAAATAGGTAATTTTTTAAGAAAGAATTTTATTTATTAAAACAATGGGTTTCTTGGGGTACAGAAAGTGGTTTAACTTCAATTGCTATTCATTTCATGGTGTTTAATTTCATAGTTTCATTGGGAACATCGGTGGCTCAGTCCCAGTTCAGCCTATAATGCAGGCTATTAATAAGGTCACTTTCTTCCTTTTAATGACACACAATTAAATGCATCTATAAACACAGAACAGCTAGTTATATTGACTCCCTTTGGTTCTGAAAATCATTTCTGCTTTAGTCATCCAACTCTGAGGCAATTATACCTGAATTGCAATTGTTAAAGATACATTAGCTATTATTTTCTAGATTTTAAGTCTTAAATGATGATATACGTAAAGTATATTAAGTGATATATGTAAAGTAAATTAAGTGAAAAAACATTTACTTTGTATCTTACTATATTTCAAGACTCGTGTTAGGCACAACGTATATGTTAGAACTTTTTCAAAATCCCTCGGAGGGGTGATCACTAATCCCATTTTCATGAGAACTATAACTGATAGGGTAACTAATTTATTTTCCTGAGGATCAAGAAATTTAAAACCAGGGTTATCTGATTCCACAGTCTTCTTCACTACACCTACTACCTTTTCCTCATGCAAAATTCAATTACAAAATACAATTCAATGAAAAAATATTAAGTCCCTGTTACCAGCTAAATATCATGACAGGTTCTATAAAGGGAGCAAAGATTAATAAGACCATGCCTCTGGCAACTATAAGATTCAATAGTTTTCATCTCCTTCATTTTTGATTCATGGACCGACAGTGGGTTTCTCCAGCCTTTTATACAGAATTCAAATTCACCAGCTTTAATCAAGGTAGTCCATCAACTCTCCCCATGCTCTCCACCCTCTTTTAAATATCACTTCCCTTGACTCTCCAACACAATTGTACTGTTGGCATTTCTACTTCAATGCATTTTAATACAATCATTCCACATTTCTCTTTCTATTTGAAATCCCTCTGCCTCTAACTTGGCACTTAACTATCAGTCCTTGTCCATCCTTTTTCAAACGGCCTCTCTAGCTGGCCTCAGATTACATCTTTATTTAACAAAATTTTATCAAGTATATATACCGTTCGTATGATCTTTTTCTGTTGTTTTGTGTGCAAGGTCTTTAATTGTCTTAAGTTATAGAGCACTAAGAGTGAACTTCACATTATTTTGGATTCTCCATTCCAATCATCAAATACCATTTACTGGCAGTGCTGTCTGGTAGAACTTTCTGTGATGATGGAAAAACTTGGTGTCTGTGCCATTCTCTATGGTAACCATTTGTTACAAGTGACTAGTGAGTAGTGAAATGAAGCTGGTATAACTGGGAAAGTGAATTTAATTTTACTTGATTTTATTTACTTTTAAATAGTCACATCAGTTAACATTTGGCCAGTGTAGTAAAAGTGTTTTGCAAAATATGAAGGATGAAGAAACTATTTAATTATTTCTAAATGAATGCATAATAATAGAGAAATTCGGTTAAATCATTCAGTTAGTGACAGAAAGATCAATGTAAATGAAACGGATGGTCCTATATTTTATGTGACAGCATTTATTCTTTCCTTTATCACTTTTAAGTTTAACTACATAGTCACATATGCATTATGGACAAAAAATATGGTGACTTCTCAGAGGCTCTTCTAAACATGTAAATATAAAAATGAAGTTCAGTTTCTCTAATGGGCAAAAGTAAAGATTTTCAACTTTTAGATGGAACATGTTCTCATAGCAGTGTCTTCTACAAACTTGAGTTTGAAAGGCATTTTAATATATATGTAATATATATTACATATTATATGACCTATATATTACAAATTAGTGAACTGTAACTGATTTCGTAAGGACCGAAATCAGCAGGGCTGAGAATTCAAAATAAAAGCAGGTTTTATCTTTTAAAACCTTGACAATGGCGCCTTTCTTCAAGTCACAAGGGTTATATTTTAAGGTTTGAACTTACAAGCCACAAAGCAATTATTGACCTCACGAAGTGTATGTTATGCACAATTAATGGAAGCAAGAGAGGAAGAAAAATATTTTAAAGAAATAAATAATTTTATCTCATCACAAATACTTAATGCACTAAAAATCCTTTGCATAGAAAGAAAGCCCGGCTTCTGCTTTCTACGTGTCATGGATTCTTTCTGTAATTTACAGCACTGGCTCACCGAACTGGAAATTTTAGCAATGGTCTTTGCTGCTGCCATTCATGACTACGAGCATACAGGGACCACAAACAACTTTCATATTCAGACAAGGTAAGTTAGAAAAAGTGTTAACTTGAATAAGTTAAAGTCTGAAATTTATTTTGCTGCATACTGCCTATTTTAAGAGGATTTTTTTAAAAAGTAAAAATTTTCATAAGAGTAGGTTTAGTGGTATCTCAAGAAGAGTAATAAAAACGGATAGAATGTACTCAATACTACTATGAAACCAATATCTAAACACTTACACATTCATGTGAATGATAAAACACAAAGATAGTCTGGAAAGAAAGAGAGGAGAGGAGAGGGGGAGGGCGAGTGGAGGGAGGGCCTTTGGCAGGATCTCACCTAATGTACACAATGCAAGGGTACATTTCAAAGCAACTAAGAGTATATTATAAATGTCTTATCACAAAAAATAAGTATGGGAGGTGATGGTTATGTTAATTAGTTTGATTTAAGCATTCCACTTTGTATATCAAATCATCATAATGTATACAGTTATGATTCAATAACAGTTAAATAAAAAAAAAGAATAGGTTTAATGGACTTTTCACAAAATTGCTCAAGCTGTAAATGCTTACATCTATCAATTATTTTTTAAGAATCTTGTATGTTGTCAGCTATCTATTCATTGAGACAAATCTTGCAACATACTATTTAAAGTATTAGTTTTATGTCATTGTGTATTTGAAAGCTATAAAATTGCACTTCTAAAAAAATTTAAAAATTTAAAGAAATCTCATTTTTACACTAATATGAAGTATTAAATTTAAAATAGTTGAAAAATGGGGTTATTTAGTCATAGTTATAGAGGCAGTTATTTGAATCAAGATAAAAGGGTGGAAGTGTCTTTATCTGCTAGCGCTGCAGTAACAACATGCCCCAGAATGGGTGACTTAAACAACACGGATTTATTTTTTTTACAATTATGGAGGCTGAGAGTCTGAGATCAAAGTGTTAGCAGGTTCCGATTCTTCTCAGACCTTTCTCCTTGACTTACAGACACACCTCTTGCTGTGTCCTCACTGGCTTTTTCCCTAGTCTGCAGGCACCCTTGGTGTCTCTTCCTCTTCTTCCAAGGACACTAGTCATATTAGAATCCGACCTGCCCTTATGGCCTCATTTAACATTAATTACATCTTTAAAAGCTCCATCTCCAAATACAGTCACATTTGTGGTTAGGGCTTTAAGGTATGAACTTAAGGGGAGACACAGTTCACTCCATTACAGGAAGGCCCCCTATTCTCTTTTTAGACTAGGGTGATCAGATTTTAACATCTGTAAGGCGGGACAACCTGGGGGGGGCAGGGGGGCGGGGGCGGAGCGGGGCACAGGGCAGGGGACTGAGCAGGCAGGGCCTGACAGCAATGCAAACTTTGATAAGCAGTTCTCGATAATCACTTCTCAGCAATTATTTATTACATTTTAACATAAAATTAACAAAAATAATATAAAACTCATATTCTGGCGAAATAGCCATATGGTGGCCGAAAACCATATATTCCCTTCTTGTTCTCCAGCCCGTTTGTGCATTCTTTCCAAAAATCAGGACTTTTTAAAAACACTGCAGGATGCGGGACAAATTGTTGAAAAGCGGGACTGTCCCACCAAAATTGGGATGTCTGGTCACCCTATTTTACACGGATAGAGAAGTCAGTTCCTTAGAGGCAGAATTTGGTCTAGGATCCACCAGGATTGAATTCACTTTATATACGTGGGATACTGACATTTCTCCAAGACTTTCTCTAGTCAGGATGCTGAATAAGGAGATGTAAGTTAACAGACACATGTCTCTCTAGAACAGTGGTTCTTAACCTTCCTCGTGCCTCCTAATGCTGCGACCCTTTAATACAGTTCCTCATGTTGTGGTGACCCCCAACCATAACATTATTTTCGTTGCGACTTTATAACTGTAATTTTGCTACTGTTATGAATCGTAATGTAAATACCTGATATGTAGGATGTATTTTCATTGTTACAAAGGGGTCACGACCCACAGGTTGAGAACCACTGCTCTAGAACCATTATAAACACCCCTATTGTTGTTGAGGGGACACTAAACCTGGTTGTTTTTTATTTGCTCACTTGTTTTTGTACTTTTAAAAAAAATAGACTTTTTTTCTTATAGTTGCTTTACCTTTGTAGAAAAATGGAACAGAAATACACAGAGTTCTCATATTCTCCCTCCCTGCTACCTTGAAGTCTCCTCTGTTATTAACTTCTTACAGTGATGCAGAACATTTGCACAATTGGTTAACTGATTTTGATTTGTCACTATTGACTAAGGTCCATAGTTTACCTCAGAGTTCACTTTTTGTGTTATAGGTTCTATGGGCTTGGACAAATGTGTCATGCCATGTATCCACCATTGTAGTATCATACACAGCAGTTTTCATTGCACTAAATACCTGCATGCTTTACCTATGTATCCCATCCTTTCTCACTTTTTACCCCTGACAAGCACTAGTCTTTTTAATGTTTCTTTAGTCTTGCCTTTTCTAAAATGTCCTATAGTTTAAATCAATACCTAGCTTTTCAGACAGGTTTCTTTCACTAGTAATAGATATTTAAGATCCCTAATACTTTTCATGATTTCTAGTTAATTTCTTTTTATTGATGAACTCCATTGTATGGACATACCACAGTTTATCTGTTGACCTATTGAAGGAAATCTGAATTGTTTCCAAATTTTGGCACTTATGATTAATGCCTCCATAAGCATATATGTGCAGGGATTTTTGTTGTCAGTTCATTTTTTTTTAAGAAGTATTTTTAACAACTGATTTTCCATGTATAAGGAGTTGCTGTGATGTGGGGAGTATAGAAAACATTTAATAAAATATTAGACACATTAGAGCTTAACAACCCTTTAGGTGAGTGAGATCCACATTATAGATGAAAGATTATAGGTCTAAGCTTCACAGTGTTAGAAGAGAAAACACAGGTGTGAAGAGGTGAAGTGAGCTCTGATATGCACAATCTGTTGGTGGCAGTGGCAGGATTAAGAAACTAAGAGGGACAATAACTCTCAATCCATTTACTTATACCTCATCTGACTCTGCTTCCACGAATCAGAGACAGAAGCATTCATTTTTTATAGCCTAAAATGGAGAGGGCTTACACATTAGAGTCTCTTGATGGAGAGAGAGGAAGAGTTGAAATTCATGTTAGTGAGGCATTCCGTCAATCCCTGGAGTGGAGGAAACCCCAGAGTCCTTCAGATGACATGGCTTGGAAGGAAAAGGAAAACCTACGAGTGTGGTTGTACAGTAGAAAAGTTATTAACCTACGCTACTTGCAGAGTCTAGGGAGTTGTTTTTCATTTATTTCTATTAAACATGAAAAGAAAACTATACAGATTATTTTTGTTTATCAAAGGCTCTTAATATCCACTGAACCCAAAGTAAGGAGGATTTTAATTAAAGATAGCTCATTACGGAGCTGGGCTCTGTATAGGACAACGGTGTTAGGAGTTCAAGAAGGGAGCAAGTGATTTGTTATCAGTGAGTACTTTTTGCCCTTTCTCCTTTGAAAAGTGAAGGTCATGGACTGGGCTTTTCCCCCCGACAGTGTAAAAACATCATTACTAGCTTTCTCCGTTTCCTATTCATCTACAACTGGATAAGGAGTTGTAAATTTTATGCTTTGGGTTGTTGGAAAGGAGAAGAAGGGAAAAGGAGAATGAAAAGGATGAAGAAGATCGCAGGTGAATCGCCTGAGCTCAGGAGTTTGAGACCAACCTAAGCAAGAGTGAGACCCCATCTCTAAAAATAGCTGGGCATTGTGGCAACCACCTATAGACCCAGCTACTTGGGAGGCTGAGGCAAGAGGATCTCTTGAGCCCAGGAGTCTGAGGTTGCTATGAGCTATGACACCTTGGCACTCTACCAAGGGTGACAAAGTGAGACTCTGTTTCAAAAAATAAAAATAAATAAATAAAAACTCGGTATACTTTACCCCAGGGAACAGAGCAAGACTCTATCTCAAAAACAAACAAACTCAGTATAAAAAGGAAAAATTGTCTAACAGGGTCATAATGAACTTGAAAATTTTATCCATGAAAAAATAAGGTTATATATCATTGATATCAATAATTCTATTTCATTTCCTATTATTCATTGTTACTTGGATTTAGAGGGCTTGTTAAACATGGAAACCCATTTACTGTGTAATGCAAAACAACTAAAATGTAATTTAGAGCATAGCACAAGGCTAGATTTGAGTTTAATGCAGATATTATAATGCATTAAATCCCTGAAAGTGTAAATAAATGGAAATAATTTCCTCTTTGTGAAAAGAAAATGTCAAGCTACCTGTTACCATGGATACTGAATGTTGCTTGGAGTCTGTTCTGTTCTTAGCAAAGACCACTCAAACATTAAGACCATGCTGGATTCTCAGCATCCTTGTTAGATTTATGAGACAAAGCCATGCACACTTTAACACAATTAAATCTGGCTCAGAAACACATTTTGCTTGTTTCTGAAAGGAAGAGATGGTGATACATGGTGCCATATCATGTAAGAACCCTGACAAAATGGCTATGACCAGACTTCGGACCATATGATACAAATTGATTATTGGAACAATCACAGTTTTTCCTGTGATTTCAGAAAACTTCTGGAAATGCACATGGTGTTTTGCTCAAAAAAAAAAAAAAAATCCATTTAATTATCTCTTCCACAAGGATTCCATCATAGCTCTATACACAGAATTCAGAAGTAGGAATTTTAATAGCTCTATTCACAGAGTTAAGAAGTAGAAAAACTAGATAGAGCGATGATTATTAAGTGATTTTTAGATCTTAACTAAGTTTTAAAAGCCTATTTTGAGATATGTGCTATTAGCTAAATACATATGATATTTCCTCTTTATTATAGCACTAGAAACAAAAGAGAAAGTAAGTATTCTAGTGACTGATAAGTCATTTCTCTTATGTTGGATTAATAACAAAACTTGATTTCTCCTACAGTGCATCTTACAAGGGTACGTGTGAAATTTACTAGGTGTAGAATATAAATGTCTTAACATAATAACTAAGAAAATGCTGTGAAGGCTATGTTGACCAGTTTGATGAAAATACTTCAAATGGTATATAAAATCAGCACATTGTACCCCATTATTACATCAATCTACACAGCTATGATTTAATAATAAAAAAAAAAAGCTTGGTTTCTGTAGCAGACTATCAGGTACATATCTTGAATAGGTTGCTTGCAGCAGATGCTGATTTCTTTAGTTCTTTCTTATTTAAAAAAATAATTTTTATTGTGTACATTTATAGCATACATTATGGTATTATAGGGTGCAAATAGATAGTAAAGTAATTATTATAGTGAGGCAAATTAACGTATCTATCTACTCACATAGCTACCCATTTTTACTGTCTGTGCGGCAACTTTAGTTCATTTTGTCATTGTCTGTGCTTCAGTAAACATTTGGTGGCAGGTCCAGGGCTAGATTGGAACTAGGGGTTCATGCTCTGGAATAGTAAGTCTGGAGTGAGGCAGTTTCACACCTGACTACATCTGTATCTGTCAGGAGGAAGGAAATTGAGAGAAGCCTGGGTTACAGGTTTTTATTTGACTTGTTTTTGCTGCTTTTGCTGCCTATGTTGAACTTGCCAACTTATATAAATGTGTTCACCATTTTAAGACATTGAGCATAGTCGTTCTGCATCCATTACACACTTGCACAATGGTCTGGCAACCTAAAGGATGGAGAGCAGTCTACATTTTACAAATCTGAGAATGTTTACAGGACTTCAGAATTTATGCTACAGTATTAAATTAATTAAGACAACTTGAAGTAGTTTATTTGATGATCAAATTATATGAAAATACAGACAAGAAATAAAACATTCTTCAGATGAATTCGTTCTTTTCAAAATAAAATATCCATTTCAAATTGGTGGTGAAACATATATTTTAATTTTTCTTTAAAAATAATTTTCTCCATTTTATTTTTTTAATTTTCACCATTTTAATTTAAAGCAAAAGAATCTATAATATTCAAATTTAATCATAAGATGGTAAGGGAGCCAAAGCTAGAAACCCATGTAGACTAAATGATTTTCATCATATCCTACCGAAAGCAATTTTAAGCTTAAAAGAATAGGGGTGGCTATCAAGTCTCTGGAATTAGTGGAATTCATTCTCTGATTGAATAAAGATGTTAGATAATGTTTTTTTTTTTTCTCCCTGGTGTATCTAGAATATGTAACTGGTACACATATCTGGATAACAAATTGAAGGAAAAGGCATAACCACTTTTAAATTATGATAATGTTAATTAAAAGACAGTTAAGCACCACACCAAAGTGGGATTTATGTAGGCAAGCCTGGCTTATCATTCAACACTCAGCTAATGCAATCTATCACAGAAGGCTAAGAAGATAAATTGCATGGTCTTATCAATAGCTATAGAAAAAGTATTTGAAAAATATCCAACACATGTTCATGATTACAACTCTCAGTAAACTAGCAACATAGGGGAACTTTCTCAGCTTTGTAAAGAATATCAGCAAGGGTAGAATAGTGGTTACCAGGGACTGGGTGGAGGCAGAGGGTGAGGAAATGTTGGGCAAAGGAGACACCCCACCACTGATTTTCAACATCGTACTGTATGTACGTCCTTGCTGATACATTCAAACAAGAAAAGGGTGGGGGGAAAGGTATACAGGTTGAGAGAGAAAGAAATAAAATGATCTTTGTTTGCAAATGATCTGATTATAAATATAGAAAACATGAAATCATCAACAAATAACTCTTGAAATTAATGACAATTATTCACATATTCAATAACCATGACATATTATACAGTGAAAAAAGAAATTGTGTCTCCATAGTTGTAAGTGTATAATTATGGGGTTTTTCCAGATGAGATAATTTGAAACTTGGGTATTTATTTATTAGACAATTATGAAGTCTAAAAAAATCCTCTATGGGGCATTTTGCTTTTAATTCTTAGGTCAGATGTTGCCATTTTGTATAATGATCGCTCTGTCCTTGAGAATCACCATGTGAGTGCAGCTTATCGACTTATGCAAGAAGAAGAAATGAATATCTTGATAAATTTATCCAAAGATGACTGGAGGTAAGTTTCTTAGGAAACCTGGAAGAGACTTAATTTCAGAAAAAGGATTAATTGGCCAGGAATGGTGGCTCCCATCTGTAATTCCAGCCCTCTGGAAGGCTGAGGCAAGTGGATTACTTGAACTCAGAAATTTGAGACCAGCCTGAACAAAAGTGAGACCACAGACCACACCTCTACTAAAAATAGAATAACTAGCTGGGCATTGTGGTAGGCTCCTCCCAGTTACTCAGGAGGCTGAGGCAAGAGGATCATTTGAACCTAAGAGTTTGAGGTTGCTGTGAGCTATGGTGCCATGGCACTCTAAGCAAGTTAATAGAGTGAGAATCTGTCAAAAAAAAAAAAAAAAGCGAATGAAAGAGAGATAAAGAGGGAGAAGGAAGGAAGGAAGAATTAATTATATTATTTGAAAGTCTAAAAAACAGATGAAATTCAGTACCTTCCCCATCCTACAAACTCAATTAATGTTGATGGGACAACTCTGAGAAAGATTAGTACTTAAAAGATGTTGTTCAAGAACCAGGCTCTGTTAGACAAAGCTGAAATATTTCCAGGTCAATTGCATGGATAAGATTATATACAACACAACAGATATTTTAAAATATATAATTATACAGTCTCTGGAATGGTTCTCTGGTCAATTTGTACCAATATGTAATCTCATATAAATTCAAAATGTTAGCACTATATTCATTTTTTCCTGTATCATGTTTGATATGTAGAGTTAAGTTTTAAAAGAAAATTTAAAGAGTGGGGAAGGAGCAGAGAATCCATGGCCCTTTCATTCCTTTCTCTTCCCTGAGATGTTAACCCTTTTAGTTTTATTGACCATATGGATTTAGAATAGTCTCAAACTCCACTAGACAACATTTTTCTTCTAAAATATTCAAATGCTATAATTAGAATAGAATTAGTTTTCTTTAAAATGGCTAAAGATGCCATCATATAGAAATCAGTATTTAGGAATTATGACTAGGGAGGGGTTATGGGTATGACAAGGAAAAGTACTGGTTTTTGTGGTAGATGTTAACATCATTCACAGTTCACGCTCTGCAGGTAACTTCTTAAAGCCATGAGAATTTAAGAGTAAACTACTGTCAACTTTTGTGAGTACTTGTACATTTAAAAAGTAGCATCTTTGGTGTTCATGCCCACCAAGAACAATAAAATGTGATTAGTGATATTTAAGGAAATGTTCCATTTTAGAACAATAAAGGGCCAAGTGAACTTTTCTCCTTTTGATGACTCTATAGGGACCTTCGGAACCTAGTGATTGAAATGGTTTTATCTACAGACATGTCGGGTCACTTCCAGCAAATTAAAAATATAAGAAACAGTTTGCAGCAGCATGAAGGGTAAGTTATTTTCTTTTGTCGTGTTAAAGGTCTCGGCATGGACTCAGAAAAGACTGTAAATTGGTTACTTTGTTCTGATAATTTCAGCGTGTCCTTGGTTTGACAGGATTGACCGAGCCAAAGCCATGTCCCTGATTCTCCATGCGGCAGACATCAGCCACCCGGCCAAACCCTGGAATCTGCACTACCGGTGGACCATGGCCCTGATGGAGGAGTTTTTCTTACAGGTGCCTCATTCTGCAAATGTTTCTGGAAATAGTGACTGTGTATATTAACCTTTTCTGTACAGAATCTAGGGCTGTGATATTGTCAACTGGCCACAACACATTCAAGGAGATTTTAGCCGAACTCACTAATCTTTCAGATAAATGTATTAAATAACCCTATGTCATGTAATGCATGTTCTAAAGAGAGTCAAATCTTGCTATATTTAAATGACTTTGGTTTGTATCTGCCACTGTTAGTGAATGCAATATACGGTTTTGCTTTTAAATAATATTGCATATTCCCAGAGAAAGTTCCTGGGTAACATCTTCCAAATCCCAACATTTGGATTTTGATAATAAACATTTTTATTTTTGATAATCAACACAGTTTTGTAAAAATATTTTAATACCTTAATACATTCCATGCTAAAACAAAAAGACTAAATATAAAAAAACCTTTCAAATCCTAACTACCCACTATGACCAAATAAAAATTATAATTTAATATACTTAACTGATCAATAACCAGAAAATGATGAATCTAAAGAGTATATAGAGATCTTCAAGAATAACTTTGTTATGTTAGAGATGAAAAAACAAACATGAAGAGATGAAATGTCTTTTGTGAGGTTAAAAAGAAATTTTTTAATATTTTAAATTGAGAGATCATGAACACAGCTCATGAAAATTTGTTGGATGTAACTAAAGCAATGTGTAGAGGACATTTTAGAGTATTATAGACTTGGATTATAAAAGAACAAAGGTATAAAATCAGTTATCTATGTTTCACCTTAAGAAGCTAGCAGGAGTTAAGAAAATTGAATCACAATAAGTTGATGGAAGAAGATAATAAATGTAACAGAAATCAGTGGAAATGGAGCAAAGACAAACAATTGTAAAAATTAATAAAGACCCTCAGAAAAAATAAATTACTTTCAGCATCAAAAAATGGGAACAATTATAAGTGAAAGTTATCATTATAGATATCTTATGTACAACATATGCTGATAAACCTGACAATATAGATGAAATTTTCAAAGTTTTTAAAAGTTATGTTATCAAAATTGACACAAGAAACATTTATAATGTGAATATTTATACATGTTTTAAAAAATGAATTCCTAATTTAACTCTTCCTATGAAAAAACTTCAGGCTTGGATGGCTTCAATTCTTAATTCTGATTTCGGTTTCTAATGCTTAATTCATTTGAGAGATGGTGAATTCTCTCAGACATTTCAGAAAGAAATAATACCAATTTTATACAAATTCTTTCATTCCATAAAGGAAAAGAGAAATTGACAGCATAATTCCTGACAACACCCTGTCGAAGACTTTTCAAGTAAAGAAAATTACATGCTCATATCTGTCACAAAACTAGATGGGAAAATCTTTAAAATGTTAGCAAATTAAATACAGCAGTATGTAAAAATATGTAGAAGAGTACATATCATGATGAGTCAGTTTAATATTTGAAAATCAATTAAGGTAATTCACCACATCAAAGAAAAATCATATTATCAACTCAATAGCTGTACAAAATGCATTTGACAAAATTAAACAGGCATTAATTATAAAAACTCTCAGAGCACTAGAAATAGGAGATAGGAGACCTCACTCAAGCTGCTAAAGGGTCTGTATTTAACGTACTACTTAATGTCGAAATATTAAACACTTTCCTGGTAAGATCAGGAAATCTATTCTTATTACTTCTACTAGCATTGAATTTGAAGTTCTATCTAGAGTAGTAAGATGATGAGCAAATAACAGATTGGATAAAAATAAATAAAACTGTCTCTATATGCAGAGACATGAGCATCTACGTAGAAAACCTTAAGGGATGGACAAAAATCTTAGAGCTAATTAGTGAGTATTTCAGAGTTGTAGGGTCAACTGTATTTCTGTATGCAAACAATGAGCAAGTTGAAATTAAAATTTAAGAACGAGTATTATTTGTAAACAGCATAAAATAGAAAATATTTAATACATACAAAACTCTATGCTGTAAACCACTTAAAATATGAAACAATAAAAATGCTAGAAGAGAGTGCAGGGAAAACACTTGAAGAAATTGGCCTGGGAGAAAATTTTATGAGGAGGACCCCACCTCAGGCAATTGAAGCAACTCCAAAAATACATTACTGGGATCTGATCAAACTAAAAAGCTTATGCACAGCCAACAGCACAGTAAGTAAAGCAAATAGACAACTTTCAGAATGGGAAAAGATTTTTGCAGGTTATGCAGGTTTTATAACTAGAATCTACAGAGAACTCAAACTAATCAATAAGAAAAGAATAAATAACCCCATTTCTATGTGGGCAAGAGACTTGAACAGAAATTTCTCTGATGAAGACAGGCGAACCTGTCTACCAACACATGAAAAAATGTTCATCATCCTTAATCATCAGAGAAATGCAAATCAAAACCCCTTTGAGATAGCATCTAACTCCAGTAAGATTAGCCCACATCACAAAATCCCAAAACTACAGATGTGGTGTAGATGCGGAGAGAAGGGAACACTTCTACACTGCTGGTGGGAATGCAAGTTAATACGACCTTTTTGGAAAGTAGTTAGGGAACACTCAAGGAACTAAAAGTAGACCTACCATTCAATCCTGCAATTCCTCTACTAGGTATATACCCAGATAAACAAAAATTATTTTACAACAAAGACATTTGCACCAGAATTTTGGTTGCAGTCCAATTCATAATAGCAAGACATGGAAACAGCCCAAATGCCCATCGACTCATGACTAGATTAACAAATTATGGTATATGTACACCATGGAATGCAGCCATAAA
This sequence comes from Otolemur garnettii, assembly GCF_000181295.1. Taxonomy (NCBI): domain Eukaryota; kingdom Metazoa; phylum Chordata; class Mammalia; order Primates; family Galagidae; genus Otolemur; species Otolemur garnettii. Next base: position 4,342,097 of record NW_003852443.1, read on the forward strand.
AAATGTGGAGACTTCACATATTTTATGTTTACCTGGATGGAGCTGGAACATATTCTTGTCAAGAATGGAAAGATACTTCTTCTCAAGTATCTCAAGAATGAGAGAAAAAAGCATCCAATGTACTCAATACTGCTATGAAATCAATATATAACCACCTACACATGCATACAAATGGCAAAACATATCTATAGTCCAGAAAGCAGAAGGGAAGAGGAGAAAGAGGGGAGGGGAAGAGGAATAAGAGAGGAGGGAGGGTATTTGGGGGAACCTCACCTAATGTGTATGATGCAATGGTACATTTCAAAACTATTAAGAAATGAATATAACTGTGATGGATGTGTTACTTAATTCAACGTATGCATTCCACATTGTATATCGAAGTGGTATCCTGGACCCCGTAAATACATCAATGTACAAAGTTCTGATTTAATAAAAAATAATTTGAAAAAATAAAAAAATAAAAAATATTAGTAAAGTAGAGTGGCAATTTTAGAAACAGACTACTGCATATCTATTTTGGCCCTTTCGAGTGCTGTATACAGTAATGAATCTGAAATTCCTTGCTGCATGCATTGCTCTGAATGGATTGACACAAGCTATTAATCTATATCTAGCTAGAGTAACTGGAAATTTTCATCTCCAAGGCAAACAGCATTTTTATGAAGTAATTTGCAAATCTGTTTTTTCATTTCATTGGAATGCCCTAAGAATCTGAATACTGTGTCCTGTGATTTACAACTCATCACCACCCTCTGTCAAAGTTTAAATGTAAACATATTGTGTTTCTTGTTAAAGAACATATTTTACGTACATTGGTCAAACATAACAAACCTCATAATGTAGAGAAATAATTGGACTTGGCTTCACAAAACCCAAATATAAGCCCTCGATTTCCATCTTTCCTGCCGTGGTGGATGTGAGTTTTCATCTTCTTGGCTGTATCTCTTCTGCCTCCATCTCAGGATGGTTGTGAAGAACGAAAAGATAGAAGGAATGTGAGAAGGCTTTGGATACTATAAGCCATGATGCAAATGTGAGGAATTGGTGGGTTTTAATTAAGCTTTATGTTTTTCAAAGGCAAAGTATCAAAGAGCCATGGTATACTATATTACTGATTGTAAAATATTTTATTATTTGATAATTACTTAAAGCTGAACTTCAAAGGATCTGGGCATAAGATTCAAAATGCATTTCTGACAAAATCATCAAGTTTTAAAAGTGTCCAAGTAAGAGAAGTCTTTTTCACTAGAAATTGAATTTTTTCAACTGATTTTGAACAAAATTAGAGACCAGATATAAATGCAAAAAATCAGAAAAAAGTACTCAAATGAAAGAGCTGATTTTTAGAAATTTCAAGAGCAGGAAGAAAAGTGTGTCTTATGTATATGTTTGAATTAGTATTTCAGAAAATGAGGAATTTTCAGACGTCTTGACTTCTAAATAAGTTTCTTATCGATTTGTCTGCCAAGTTCATTTTATCTACTAACTCTGTAAATCAATAAATATCACCTTGTAAATCCAAGGGGAAACAAATAATTGCAAATGGAAGTTTTGGGGAAGAAGAGATCCAAATAGTTATTTTACCTTAAATTCATACAGTCAGACCCCTCTATTTTCTTTAACATTACTTAGAGTATAAAAGTAGACTATTTCAAAGTAAATTTTATTTCCCATAGTGGTAAAAATATATTTAGTTAGTCCATTCTCAGCAGAGGATCTGGCATGAAAACAATCATAGATAAAACTTCTAAAATTACATACAGGTAATTAACTGTAGCTGTGAGCCAAGTTAGTAACTTTAAATGTAAAAACCACAGTTTTAAGGGGCATATAAGTGTTATAAACATCCATTACCTAGGAAGTTCTAATGTTCTATAAAGTATTTATAACACAAAAATATAATTGTATTCAATATATTTCACTCAAATAAAATATGGTGGCTTTGTTAGGATTTAGAAGGGTTCATTTTTAGAAGTAAAGTAATTAGATGGCATAAATTCCGTAAGTAAGTTGTCCACGGAAAGCTATGCTACTGCATCTTCCCTCTTCCTCCGTCAAATTCTCCTCCAGAACTAGCGGTCTTTCAAATTCTATCCTCAACCTTTCAGTGGCCGCTAAGCCTATGGTCAGGGGCTTCCTATATGTTTGCTGTTAATGTTGCTTCTTGCGCTTAAAACTTAAGTTTCAATGCAAGAGTTTTTCTCAAGATTTCTGTACCTTACTATCTGTTATCATCTTTATTTCTTTAAAATTATAGAAACTATTTTGGCTTTAGAGAAATGAAAAAATGTCATTAAGTCACTGGATTTGACACTGTTGATAGCTGTCAGAGCATTTTACACTATTAAGGAAAGCATAAGAACAATAATTAGGCTTTTATCATGCATGGCCTGAGAAAGACATGATGGCTATGTTAGCCAGTTGGATGAGAGTTTTCCAAACTGCATATGGAAGCAACACACTGTATCCTATGATAGAATTAATGTACACAATTATGATCTAATAAAAAATAAATTAAAAAAAAAAAGAAGAAGAAACCTCAACAATCTCCAAGAGAATGGCTAAGACAGGTGTAAGCTGTCAGGCTGAGTCCATCAGGCTGTCCTGTGTTTCCCTTTCAATGGAGCCACGTTTTCTACCTCCTCAGGCAGGCTGAGCCTCCGGGGCATCAGTGAGCGGCACCGGTTTAATTAACTGAGCTTAATTCTTTCCCCCATTTGTACAAGTAAACTTAAATACAAGAACATGTGTATATTAAGTTAATTGATTTTTAAAAAGTATATTTTGGCCTCCTGAAAGCACCACCTTCAAATGAAAGTACAACCTACAAGAAAAACATAAACTAGTTGTCTTACATAATGCCTATTGTTTTGACCCCTGATTCTATCTTGATGGAAAGTAAATATTTCCTATCCAGGGTCAGGATAAGGAAAATGGTAAAGTTGGTCCAATTTGTTCTCAGAGACCTTACCTTTCCCTTTATATAGGTTTCGATTAACATTCCCTCCATGGTTTATCTGCAGTGCCCCCTACTAACTTTGCACTCATGGCCTTTATCCATGATAAGAATAAATAACATTTTGAAATATTTATAAAGTTAAATAATTAATGCATTTTAGCATTCAATGTGCTTTAGCAGGGGAAATAGAATATTCTAAATTAATTGTAGGGTACAGGAAACAAATAGAATAGAAAATCCTTTATTCCATCTATGGGAAGGTCAGCCCTGCGTGTATTTGTCAAATGTCTAAATCCTGCATGAAAATGTTGCCATCTAACTTCCTATACAATTTATTTCATGGGATGTAAATCATGATAATGCCTTATTCAGGTCTAAATTATCACTTTGAGGTCAACCAAAGAACTGTATTATATAGTACAAAAATGCAACTGTTAAATTTTCTTTCTTAAAATATCAGATATTAGTGCCTTGGACACCCCTATGCCTCCCCCTAAAAACAGTTAAATGCAGCTAAACTGAATTTAATAAATAAAATCCTTTAATAAATAAATAAAATCAATAAAATGCAATTGCATCTGCACATATCAAATAAGTATCTCTAGTATCTCATTTCCCAAGAAGTCTATAGTAACTTTACTTCTATTATTTTAACAGTAATAATATTTATATTTTAATAGAAACTTAATATTTTTATTTTCCAATAATAAACTACTACGAATATTATATCTTATTCTCAACATGTTAAAAATAAAATCTATACTGCTCTTCAAATATACCCTCCATCCAGATCATCTTACTGCCATTAGTGGAAGTTACAGGCCCCTTTTCATTCAAGTTGGAAGCCCAGGAGTCATCCTTAACTCACCGAATACCATCCCTCCTATGCTGACAAACTCGTCTTTTAATAGTGGAATTCTCGTCATGCCAATTCCTTACTAGAAAAAAAAAGGAAGAAAAAGCCAATGCTTCTCCATTACATGCTAAACTAAGTATTAACTCTTTTTTTCTTGTGGTTTAAAACCATCTGGAATGCCCATTAGGTATAATGCATACCTTTAGTTTGTATAGCTCCATATTATCGCTATTATGGATTATGATTATTATTAGCTAAACATAATGACTATTTACTAGATGTTAGGCACTGTCCTTGGGCTTCATATAAATTATCTTAGAGAACCTCACAATAATTCTAGTCAGTAGGTACTATCATGTCCATTATATCTTATTCCTAAAATAAGTAAACTACAATCGCAAAGTTGGGTAACAGATGAGGACAGTTCAGTTCGGCTGAGGCTGTGATATGTCTGAAGTAATAAGGATAGCCCCTTAAACAGCAGTGATTGAGCTGACTGTGTTATCTTCTGACTCCAAGGCCAATGGTATTCATAATTCCCTCCCCTCTGTCCCTTAAGCTGAGTATAAATATCAATTTCGAATGGAACTGATGTTATTATTCTCTAGAAGAGTTAGAGGAGTTATTGGAGAGGTCACAGAAATTCTTATTCCCTATTTTCTTTCAGTCATCACATAGTAAACATGTTCTCATTTGCAGCTACTTTACCTTTCTTTGGTCATTATATCTAGATTTTCCTCCAAAATTTTCAAATTTACTGCCTATAACCCTAATAATCAGAGGCATAGATTAGGGATTGCTCCACAAAACATTCTCAAAAAACTTTGAAGTCACATATTGACACAATGTAACACTCAGGATAAAAAGATGTTAGAAGAAAAAGAGTGGAATGAAACTGTAACAGGCATTTCATCCTAAATTCAGGCCATATGCAAGGTTGGTGCACCCCATGAAGGTATATAGCCAAGAAAATAGGATAAAATAAAGCCCATAGCATTCTTCCAAATGGCCATCCAATTAAAGCGAACAGGAACAAAGGAATATGCTTTCTCCTCTTTCTTTCATAGACACACCCTCTTGAATGCGAAAGAACCAATGTTTGATAAACCTTGTGATCATGAAGGTTTTCCCAAAGCAACCACCATTATTTTAGAATATGAAAATCTAATTGCTTCTCATGACATTGAACCCAAACTTAAATGGAATTCTTTAACATATGGGCTCAATCTACTTTAGATAAGATCAAATAATAAAAAAAATTTCAATTTTCTTTGAGAAAAATGCATTAAAATGAAATTCTGAAAGCTAACTGTAAGCACTTTGGAAACAGTCTGTATTACTTGTTAAGAGAGATTTAATAAAACTTGGTCAACGAGTAGAGAGTGATATTTCAAAAATGCTCATATAATTTTAATTTTAAAAAGCAGTTCAATGACAAACTCTTGATACTAAAGATCTGCTGATGTACTTGGCATAAAATTAATAAGCAGAAAACTCTATGAACTGGATTATTAATGAAATGCCACCTAACACCCTGAAATGACTCCATGTTTTATAGTGACTTTAGCAAATTCCAAAGAGCAAAGGTGTTTCTCCTTATCATAAAGTGGTTGTAGTTCTAAAGCAAAGTCTCCAGGTGCTGAAAATGTAAATGTTTCTTCCCTCTGAAAAAAAAATGTCTGTAAAAGGTGACAATCCAAGAAAAATTATATGCTGCTTATTGTCTTAGCTTTTCTAACTCAAGTCTCTACTAATGTGCTTTTGTTTCCTCAGGGAGATAAAGAAGCTGAATTAGGGCTTCCATTTTCTCCACTTTGTGATCGGAAGTCAACCATGGTGGCCCAGTCACAAATAGGTAATACCAAAGATTGAGGGTGATGAACAGTGGGTGTGTCCATTCAAATGTACACATCATACTGTTTAAAGGGGTAACTTCCATGAAAACATCACTCATAAATTTTAGTTTTAGGCTGATGTATGTGATGTTGAATGATAAGAATTTTTGGAACATTTTCATAAAAGCAACATTAGAAAATGCAATTATTATTCTGGTTATAATCTTTTATATCTTTTGAAAATATTCTGTATTACTTGTTGAGAGAGATTTAATAAAACTTGGTCAATGCATAGAGAGAGATATTTCAGAAATGCTCATACAATTTTTATTTTAAAAAGCAGTTCAATCACGAACTCTTGATACTAAAGATCTGCTGATATACTTGGCATAAAAATGATAAGCAGAAAACTCCATGAACTGGATTATTAATTAAATGCCACCTAACACTCTGAGTCAATAGGAGACTTTTTTCTTGTGCATGAGACTGTATTTGTTGCTGATTATTCTTTTCTGTAACTTAATCCTTTAGATATAGGATAATTTAACAAAAATATTAATGTACCTGTTCTGTTACCACAAAGTTTCCAAACTTTGCTTCACAGATTACCTCGCAGACATTTGGGGAAAAAATTCTCATAATACGAATAGAGAAGTCAGCAACAGGAAATTTAAAAAATGATATTACTCCTAACCACATTTATTCTTACCGTCTGAATTAGTGTTGAGAACTTCAAGTGCAATCCATTATTAAAACCTATTTTTGCTGTGTTGCATGATTCAAATATTTGTAACAGTTATTCCCCAAGCCAGCATCTTCATTACTGAGCTATATGATCAATAAACAAAAGGATCACCTTCCCTCTGTAATTGTCCTCAGGTACCACTGACTACCACAAAGCCGCAGGATAGTCAGTGGTCAAAAAGCTGCTGTTCTGACATTTCCCTCTTCCCATCCAAGTTCAACAGCCATTTTTCTAGTGACCGTATGCAGGTGCTGTCACTGCCTAGCAAGTGTAAATATGGCAGTCTAAGGACCTGCCATGGCAAGCTGAGAGGGGTGGAAGTTTCTGAGGCTTGCGGCTGTGATATAAATTGCTGCCAAGTTAGAAGGAGTACTGCCTCAGTGGACAGTCTAAATATCCTAGTCATTTAAAGAGAACTTAAACTAACACCTTGGATGGCCAGTTAACATAGTTTTGACCTGAAAACATCAGTTTAAAAACTACTGAAGCTTTATTGAATTAAGACTGTGTCTCATTATGTACCATAAATAACCAATCTAGTTACCTCAAAGGTGAATTACCTTTGTCAAAGCATAGGGAGGATAATCTTCAAATGTACTTCCCAGGACACCACGCCTAAACAAGCCTCTCTCTTACATTCAGAGCATATTCCATGGCTCCCAACAAGCACTTGAAACACCACACCTTCTGCAGAACCTTGGACTGTCGACGCACACACAGAGCTTAGAATAGGTTGCCGTTTCCTTCTCTGCCTAAACACTGGATGGTTAATGCTCTCAGAGGACTGTTGTCCCTTCTTTCCCTGTGTCATTTTCTATCTCGATGAGTGCTATAAATGTTAAAGTCTTCATTCAATTCTGACATCTCAAAGTGGTTGAGATTAATGCTGTCTCCTAGAGATGTTACTGTTCTTTTCTCTGATTTGACAGAACACGCCTACACTCTGTGAACTAACACTTTACATCCTAAGAATAATAAACAGCAATTTGAAGTATTAACACACTGGCAGAAAGCTCTGACTGACACAGTAAGGAAAAAAAAAACTGACATCTTGAGAACCACTTAGAAAAAACTTCAATTGTTTAGGTTTTTTTGGAGCTTAGATATTATTTCTTGTTTGTCAATAATAAAATCCAAAACACACATGAAGACCCTTCAGAAAGGTTAATGATTCCTTCTTATTGCCAGAGGAAAATATAGTCACTCTCATTCATATTGTTAGTGATAATATCTGAGGTTGAGTATATAAGGTTGAATATTAAATGGGAATGCCAATATAATTAAACTATATTGCTCCCACTGCTTTGGATATTATTTTTGGAGCAGTTAAACTATCTCTAAAGATTGTTGTTAGATTAAAATAATATCAAAGAGTATGTAAAACCCAATATTTTAGTTGATACTTGCTATCCCAGGAGTCTCAGAGAAGCTCTTCGTTATTACTGATTTTAGAATTTAGGAAATTCTAACACTTGAATTTATGTGGCTTTTTTCTGTTTAGTTACCTTATTTTGTTTGTTTTTGTAGGTTTCATTGATTTCATAGTAGAGCCAACATTTTCTCTTCTGACAGACTCAACAGAGAAAATTGTTAATCCTCTTATAGAGGAAGCTTCAAAATCTGACAGTTCTTCCTTCGTGTCAAGCAGGTTTGGTGTTTTCTTTTTTTGCATCATTTCTCATCTTTGTGATATTTAACAATCTTTTACTTAATGATTATCCCGATTATAGTTAATATTTAGGCAGTGCCTTCTTACAAGAATTATTAGGAAGTATTGCCACCTAGTGGCTTATGCGTTATATTGTATCTGCCTTTGAAATTGAGAACTGAAGACCACTACAAAAAAAATATCCTCGTACTGAGGAGAGTCTCCCGCCCTCTTTCCCAGTGGGAGGGGAGGGAAGGGAGGTGAGCAACTGCCATATGCTTAAGATTGGGTCTGCACATCTGCTATCCTGATTCTCCAGTCACTTTTGTGAAGTTATTCAGGTTGTCCTGCCTCATCCCCTAACCTGATGTTGGTATTTTTTGGTTTCTCTGGTTGTTACTGTTAGCGCTACCATTGTGGCGTTGCAAAGTGCTGATTCGATAAGACGAGCAAGCACAAAAAGCTACCTGGGTGATCCGTCCTATTTCCCAGACTACACCCTGACAGCCGTGGACCTGAAGAGCTTCAAAAACAACCTGGTGGACATCATTCAACAGAACAAAGAGAGGTGGAAAGAGTTGGCTGCACAAGGTATAATTGTTTAGGAAGCCTTATTGCCATCTCTCTCTGTCCTAACTCCTGCTCTAATATGTTGAATTTTTCTCTAGATTTCATTTTCTACAAAATATGTAAGTCCTTGGTGGTGTTTGGAGTTTGGCTACCCTTTGGCTATTTATGAGAAAGTTGGATTCTTCTCTGTTTATGCCACATGAGCTGCTGCCATGTAGAACAGTGAGCCAATTGATATCGAAGGATGAGACAATAGGATGGTGACAAAACCGTGTTATGGTAAACTCTCGTGCTTTCCTGGGAGTGCTCCCCAGCTTGCATTTTACTTTGGAAGTAGCTTTTAATGGTGCATTAAGAATGTAATAATGTCTGAGATTTGGGCTTTTTCTCCCCAATTTTACTAAGTAAGATTTTACTTCTTTTTAGGTCTTTGGATTCGTTTCACTTGGGAATTTGAGTTTGATTTTACTTCTTTAACTAAGAGCATCACTCAAGAATTGGAGAAATAATTTGTAATCAGTCACCAAAAAAAAAAAAATTAGATAGAAAACTAGCTATGGTTATTCCTTATAATTTACTTATTCAAATTAATTAGACCATTTGGTTTAGGAGTTATGTGAGTCAGTATCAGAATAGTCATAATTTTTCATGTAGGAAATTAGCTTTCAAATTCCAGATCTGGCCTCTTGCCTCTTCTCACACTTCCACCCATAGCCCAGTCTCCCTCATGTCCTAAGCTGGATGGACTCTTAGAAGATTCCTAAAATACCCTAGAACCTTTGCAATTATTTTTCTTTCAACCAAGAATTCTTCTTCTCTGTTTACAACCTTGATATACCCAGAAATAAACTTTTTATTGAAAGATATTATATGAGATTAAAATAAATGGAGTGTTAAACCACATTTATGTTCAGAAGGACTCAGTATTGAGTAGGTAATAAATATTACGTGTTTCCTACAAAAATTCCAATGTTTTCTCATGGAGTTTGACAAATTGATGTTTAAATTTCACATGGTATGGCAAAGTGCTAAGACTAGCCAAGACATTTCCAAAGAATAAGGTAGGGATACTTTCCATATCAGAAATCAAAATTTAATATTATACTATGGTAATTAAGTCAGTGTGGCTCTGATGCAGATATAGTCAAATGGACCATGGAGCAGAGAGCCAGAAACAATGCATTAATTACTGCAGAAACTGGAAAGGTGACAGACACACAAGTTCACATACCCTGTCTTTTGTATGTTCCCCCATATTCATTGCTTTGGTGTTCTTAATACTGTCCTGAAGATTTGAGTTGCTATGTGGTGTCATTTCCCCTCATACTGGAATACTGCCTTTGGCATTTAGTAACGCAGGTCTGATAGCAAACAATTAACTTAGATTTCTTTGATCTGGGAGTATCTTTATTTTACCTTCAATTTTGGATGATTTTGTTAAATTTTGAATTCTTGATGATTTTTTTTTTCCTTTTAGAACTTTGAAGCTGTCATTCTTTTGCCTTCTGGCTTCCTATAGTTCCTGATAAAGAATCACCCAAAAATGTATTATCACTTCTTTGAATGTACTGAGTCTTGTTTTCTTGCTGCTTACCAGATTATCTCTTTATTTTTGACTTTCAACAGTTTGATAATGATTTATCTAGGTCTGGTTTTCTTTATATTTATCCCATTTGTTTTTCACTGAGTTTCATAAATTCATAAGTTAATGTTTTGTATCAAATTTGGAAATCTTCCTGTCATTTAGTCCAGTATTTTTTCTCCTCCTCTCTATTCTCTTCTGAAGCGCCTATTGATATTATTCATAATTTAGTATTCTGAAAATTGTCCCACAAGCTTTAGATCTCTGTTCAATCTCCATAACTGTTTCGCTGTTTCTTTTGTTTGTTTGCTCTTTTGGTTTGTTGATTTGCTTGTTTGTCTTTTGTTTTGGGATTGGCTGTTTATCTTCAAGTTTGCTGATTCTTTATCACCTCAAATCTGTTGTCAATCTACTGAGACAGTTCTTCATCTCAGTTATTTTTCTTTTTACTTTGGTAATTTCCATGTGTTTCTTTTAAATTATTTCTCTGTTATATTTTATATTTACTTTCACTCATTGTTAGCATCTTTCCCTTTAATTCTTTAAAATTGTTTTCTTTAAATTTTAAACATGTTTATAAAATTTGTCTTAAAGTCTCTATCTGCCCAGTCCAACATTATGGTCTACTCATAGCAATTTTCTACTTATTTTCCTCTGTGTGGACCATGCTGTACACTTCCTTGCCTAAATTTAACTGTAGAAGCTATCTCTCTTCTAACTTCTAGTCTTTGGTTTCTTTGGTTTTTTAGTCACCTTCCCTTTGAAATTTCCTCTATATGTATATAGTTTATGTAGTTATTAGCCTATATTGATATTGTGTTCAAATACCACAAGCACACAGCCTTAAGCTCTGTCAATTGAGATTTGGGTGGTGGGGAAATGCATTAAAACTTCTAGAACTTGTAATCAGTTCTCAAATATTTCTTGCCTTTCACTTTTTACTAAGCTTTCAAAGATCTATTTCATGTTTGTATAATTCCATGGTTAGCTGGGATGTGTGAAAAGAAGACAGAAAGTCAGCACCAAGATGGGCCTATGCAAACCTTGCTAAGATAGTATTTATCTTCCTTTAGTTTCTTACATATATAC
>NW_003852443.1:4353844-4367354 GCF_000181295.1 Otolemur garnettii
GGGGGGGGCGGAGGGGGTAGGTTTAAAAAAAAAAAGATAAACTGTTTGGTTTTAAATTTGGGATAATCTTAAGGCAAGAATTGACTTATTTAAACTATTTAGAAAATATTTACAGGTTTAAAAAAGTTAGTTTAAAAAATTAAATACTGTGACAGAGTATAAATAATCAATTTGCTCTTCTTTCTCCTTAGTATCAAATGTAGAGAACTTTAGGAATAAATGCAAGAAACTATTATCTCACACTTGCCCAGCTAACTCTCTCAGATTCTCTGGCCTCTTTTGAAAAGTTCTGCAATTGGAATCAGGCTGGTTTAGGTTTCACAACATGTGGAAAAAGTTACTACTGGAACAAAAAGAAGTAATAATCAAAATGCTACCTGAATCTTCCTTTTTTGCTTCTCTATGGAAAACCTAGATCCAGGTCTCTGGGCATCATCAGGAAACAAGATCGAGTAGCTTCAGGCTCTGCTCCAAAACTCTGACCCCAGGAGCTCTTGGACAGGCTTCACAGTTAATATTTTCAATAGGACTGCTAGGTAACAAGCTGCTTAGGGCAAATAAACAGGATTGTTAGCTTAGCTGTCATACCCAAACCCATTACCACTCCCAATTACCAGAATTACCCTGTGATTACTAGCATTTATCTGCGGTTTAATCTTACAGCTCTCTGTTAGCGTTCTGGGCACATTTTTTTTCTTCTTTGCTAGCAATCCTTATTAGTTCCCACCAGCATTCCTCATTCTTTTATATTTGTTGTCTAGAGAAAATGAAAATAGATTTTTTGAAAAGAACAAAAACTTTGTATTGAATTACATTAAAAGATTGTGTTTATAAAATGTGCTCATAAAATATTTGTTATTCTTTTCCATTAGCTTTTTAATCGATAAAAACCCTTCATGTTAAGCATAATGCACTTTATCTTGTTACTCCTAAGCATCTAGCATTGTGAATCCTAAGCAACTCTTTGAGAAAACATATGCATACTTCTTAGATTTCAGAAGAGAAAATATCTTCCAGAAATAAAAAACCTGAGCTCCTGGTTCAAAAATGTGATTAAAAGTTCAAATAAGATCTTACTAGTAATTTTTAAATTTTATATCTTAAGTAAGTAAGTTAAATTATATTTATACACATTGTATGTAATATAAATATACATTTATTTTATTGTTCCTGCTTCCAATTTAATTTTCAGCAAATTTTTTACATTATATTATCTGTATAATTGTATAGGATTTAAAGGAAAAGAACATTTGGAAGATCAGAATTATAAAGTTTTAAGAGGAGCTATTCACCAAAGTCACTTGACCCTAGAAGAGCTTAAATAACAGTTCAGACAGTATGAGACTGTATGTATGTATGAGTGCATTATTACAGTAATACATGTAGTATTATTATTCATTCATTCACTCATTCATTTATTGGAAAGAGGTAGCTCCATGTGCTTTCAACCCTGGAAGCATATCAGCATCATCTAGGATACTTTATTTTTTAAATGTTCAACTCGGCCTGTTGCACTTCACAGAAATAGACCTAATTACAATACTTTTATGCACTTAAATGAATGCAGTAGGACATGCGGGGAAAGGGTGGAAAATTTCTGCAGTTCACGAGCAAGACAACCAAGTACAGATCAGAATCTTAACCAGCCTCACCCTGGCGTGCTGTACTCAGGAAATGACAGTGAATACCTTAGCAGTAATATCCCTCATATATATGTCTTGGTTTCCACTGCTCTATTCTAGATTGTTTTCTCTCACTCTACTCCTGGGAAAATCAGTGGACGGGGCCATGACTTCATCCTGTAACATAAGTTTATTCTTTTTTCACACAACCTGAAGTCTACCATGCTTTACATTTTCCCTTCTTTCTAGTTTTATTCTTGTTCTTCCCTTTTCATGGAATACTCTTCCTTTCTTCCAACATTCAATTAAAATACCATTTTCTCCAAGAAGTCTGTCACTTAGTTTTATAAGCATAGCTGTCTTATTCATACTCTACCTTGAGTACTTACCATAGTGTTTTTCATTTTTAAAGTTGGAAGTGAGACCTTTTTTTGCAATGTTTTAATAAGAGTAGGGATAGAGAGGTGATTCAATGATGCATGACTTATGGAGACTGTGTCCTTCCCCTTTGGGAGTATTCCCATTTCTCCACCCAATGAGAACTACTGCATGGGGTGTTGCAAATATAAAAACTATGGATGTTTACAAAAGACTGAAAAACACTAATGATATCGCTACAAAAATATGTACAGAAGCATCCAATGTACCAGTGCAGAATAAATACCTATATATTGTTTTTTGTTGTTGTTTGTTTTTTGAAAGTAGAACTCATGAGGTGTTCAGCTTCAGGTCTCTGTCTGGTAAGTCCTGCTTAAGACCAGATAAGAGCTCAGACAGTGTTCAGTAGAGAGAGTTGACTCCACTTTAGAAGTCTCATTTTAATGGCGAGTTCATATAAATGAAATGATATTACCCACTATTTTGTATCATGTTTTTCTTTGTTTAGCTAAAACACCTAAAAAGTCTACTGATAAATGGCAAAAAGTTAAACTAAATGTAGAGGTTCTTTCCCAAAAGTTCCTTTTCTTGTTATGTGTCTCCATTACACTTATGTTTTCTGACATTTAAGTCCTCATCATGTTCTAATTTTACTTTCTCATGTGAGTACTACCTGCAAGAGTTCACAGGAGTTTCCTGGCCTCTACAAACAATGAGATAAGAATTGTGACAGTGGGAATTTATGAAATAGACAAGGTGGTGATGGGGAAGAGAGTATTGGGTTGGATTTTGCACTGTCAAACAGAGATGAGGGCAGGGTAAGCTACAGACTTTGGGTAGAAGGTAGAGATCATCTCTTGGAGACATTTCTGTCATCTAGTAGGAGGAGTTTGATTTGTAACCAGAATTTGACTGGGTCCCTTCACACTGCTCATATTGAGACTACATTCAAGACTTTATCATATATCCCCAACAAGGAACCCAAATTCCAAGTACATGGGAAGCTCTCTTGTCTTAACATTACATGTCAGAGAAGAATGTAAATTCATTCATTTTTCACCACTCATCTCTGTTCTCTTTCCAAAACCTTCAGGCCTACATTCCTCTTGATTACAGAGTTCTTTCTACCTCTTTTCCCACTCTCCTTCTAAAATACTCTCAGCTACTCAGAAAATTTCATTCTGGGCTCAGACTTAATCCATTCGACAAAACAGAAGCTTGACAGTTGCCCTGACACATCATCCTTCTTTAGGTCTGGCTTGGGAGTGTCTGGATTGATTGTGGTTAGATTATTTACCCCCTCATTAGAATCCTTATAAAAAGTTTAATATCCTCATTACCTTCAGGATGTTATTTTGAAAACTTATTCATGGTATCTATGACCTACTTCATAATCAGAAAATTACCATGTGAATTATTAAGCTAGATGTTTTCTTATTTTTAATACCGTATGATTTATTTGAAATGACATTGAATGTGTACCAATATTGTAATAAAACAGATTGATTTAAAATAATGTTTATTGCTAAAAAAGTTTATAAATTTCTTAGTAGTAAACAAAAAATAATTTAATAGGCCTTGTATCATTGCTTGAAAATTTACAGAACAAAACTAGAAGTCTATCCTGCTAAAAGTAAGAGAAACATATAAAATTGGTGGGAAAATACTGACATTTCTGAAAGATCAAGTTTACATTATGATTGGCATGATATTTTATTAGACTGTGATAGTAAATTAATTAAATCTTACATATTATTTATATTTAAAATATTTCAAAATTCAATATTGTATACTATGTATGGTAAATGATTTTTATAATTATAATTTTTATAATTATGCCAAATAGAATGTAGTATCATATTAAGAGTACATATTTATATGGCAGGAAATATACTGAGTTCTACAACACTTCATTTAGTAAGCAAAGCTTACTCAATATCACCATTTTACCAAAGGTAAAAGGGAATCCAAAGGGAATCTTGAGGTCTAAGGAAAACAAATAAGTTAGGCAACATCACAGGTTGAAATGAGTCTAACTTTTACATTCCTTTCCACAGTTTTATACCATGCACAGAAACTGATGTAGTTTAGCAATATGGTAGAATAAACATACAAAAAGAGAAAAAATTTCTTGTGAAAATTTACTACAGAAGCCTAGCATAATTGCTTCATCAAATCTACTTCTGTCTAATCTTCACATGAGCTTACAAATAGGCTTATCAGATCAGTTATATATTTCATAGACATTTTTTATTTTAAAATATTAACAATTAAAAATTTGGTACTGAAATTTTATGTCATTTCATTTATTCATCCATTGATCATTTTATACAAAAATTTGGTACAGAAACTCTAGAAGTAAATAAACAGAACTGATGAAACTCAAACTCAGAGGACCTAAATTATTTGTCTAAATTCACATAATTAGTCTTTGAAAAGACTGGGCTTTGCATCTGGTTTGCCTGAAGTCAAAGGCAATAACCTAGATCATGTTCTACAAGTTAATTATGACAAGTTGGCTTAGTTACATTTCCAAAACTTTCCTGTAGAACAGAAATTGTGCTTTCTACTTTCAAAATAACCTCTCATCAGATTCTGAGAGTATCTGCTCCAGTTTAAGTCAATTAAAATTAAGCCCCTTGAGGAATCCAGGCAGCAAGTCAAGTGAAGTAAAAAATAAATTGATGTATAAAGAAAAATTAATCATCTTAAGATCACCATAAAAAGACGTAAGAATCACAAAAAAGTTCAGTAGCAAAATCAAAATATATTGAAAATTTTTAAAAGTACATCAACCATATTTATTTCATAATGTTAAAATAGTAACTTCTACAAACATGGCTACTTGTAAGTGCTAATTTTAATTTTTTTTATACCTTCTCTAAGCATATTTTCCTAGATTGTTAAAATAAGTACCTTTTTTTACAGACACCAGTTCAAAGAAGCGTAAGTGAATCCATCAGTAAAACACCTTTAAGTTTAAACCTTATATATGGTGGCAACTCTAATTTAACCAAAAGACTCGGAGATTTTCATATACTTGCCAGAAGTCTACATTGCTCTATGTGAGAAAGAGAATCCATTTTTGCAGATTGCTCAATTGGCATCATGAACCACATAAATAACAGCTACAAATTCCTTGGTTGACCTGGTTCAGCTGCTATGAAACAGATTCATCTGGGGGTTGCATCAACATCTTTACGCTTTTAATATCTCTTTAAATGGCATGTTGTGGCATTTCTCTTTACTGAGATAATATGATGAGTGCCAATAAATTTTCTTTGAGCAGCTAATCACTAATTTTGTCATTTGTGCAATAAATATCTGTTTTCACTTTAGATATCCCTTTTCTAAGACATTAGAAAGATTGTATTAATTTCATAAATATAATTTATATTTTATATCAATTCCATCATTTGTACATTTGAACAATAGTTCTCTGCCATTACAAAAATAGTTCATAATAAGTTTAGGGGATAGCAAAAATGTTTACATTATAGTGGGAATAAATGGCAAAGGGAGTATGGTTTAGTATCTGGTTTTTATTGGATTTGAAAATGACTTGTCCGCTATATAATTCAGTTTCAGGTTAGCCAAATCATTTTCCTTCAAGAAAAGCCTGTTTTTAAAGAGCTGCTCTTCTATATCTTCTTTTACTGTAATTGGTTAACTTACTACGTCATTGTACTATGGTGGAGTGCTTCAATAATTAATTAGATAGGAAGGGCTGAAGTAAGAATGACTGTTGTAAGAGCATATTGAAAAATATGTTCTACTGTCTGTCTCCAGTAGATCACCTCCAGAATGATAAAAAAAAAAAAAACCCACAAAACTTAGCTTTAAGATGCCATCAGATAGTCACTGTCCTTCAGAGGGACATATTCAACATATGCGTATAATGTGTAGGTGAAAGGAATTTCTTAGGGAGGGCTGGATCACACAGTCACAAAGGCAGAGTTCCATAAGAGCCCATCTGCAATCTGGAAAGTGAGAGAACCTAGTAACATGGCTCCCAGAACAGCCAGCACTTTGGCTCAGCCCAAGTCTGAAAGCCTCCAGACCAAGAAGACTGACACTGCAGCCCTCAATCTAAGGCCTTCAGTGAAGGCAACTGTTGCAAGTCCCAGAGCCTAAAAGTGGAAGAACCTGGAGTCTGATTTCAATGGCAGGAAGAGAAAAAGGAGTTCTATCTGGGAAGAGAGACAGAGGGAGCCAGAGCGCGCTGAATATCCCCCTTCTTCTACCTGCTTTGTGATAGCAATACCCCCAGATAGTCTGATACTGCCTGCCCACACAGAGGTTAGGTCTTCCTTTCTCAATCTGCTGACTTAAAAGTCAGTCTCCTCATAGACACACTCCAAAACAGTGCTTTACCACCCATTAAACATCATTCAGTCGAGTCAAATTGATATCTAAAATCAACCACAAGTTCACCCTTATCAACTTGGCACTCACATGCATCATTTTAACCATGCTTAATATCCAAGTGAAGACAACAAGTCATAATTCTTCCCAATGTAATAAAACTGTCTTGTAAGCAACTGAACATACACTTATCCCATCATCAGAAAAGAAGATAAAGTTTTTGAGTGATGTTTAGTCTTTTGATATTCCATAACTTAAATACCATGATATAAATTTAATAATATTTAAATGCTAATATAAAGTCAATAAATCTTACATTATAAAGGAATAAGAGATAAAATAAAAAAGATACTTGCTTAATACGTGTTTATAAATGTATAAACGTATTCTTAGCAAAATTGGGAGGAAATACTCATGACAATTACAGTCCTCCTTTGTGTAACTAGCCACTTGGTTGCATTTATAACTACCTTCTATTTATACTACCCATTCTGAATTTTTTTGCTTTTAATAAGAACCTCAGCTGATCATAATTATTTTCTTATAATGGTGACCCAAACCTTCATTCCTGAAAATTCTGGGCCATTCTTAGTTCTGCCTGGATTGAGTCATTGTAGTTTCACATTGACCTTACTCACAAGGCAGAATAATGCTAAGAGGCGTCCTTAGGAATCTTCTATATCCAGAGATATTCTTTTTTACCTCCACTGAGGAGTAGTATCCAGTCTTCCCTTAGTAGTCCAGATCAGTCACCCCAGCTGGCACTGTAACTGCCTTCTAGCCTGTTGACTCAGAGGCATGAGGAGCCTAAAGTGGTTGGGTAATAGTCTTAATTTCCAGTTCTGTGGAATTATTTTTGTGTCTCTTGGTACAAGCATTTCTCTCTCTGGTCAGGGAGCAGAGAATAACGTCACAGGAATAGCGGGGAAGACTTTTGGTAGTGGGTTACTACTAGAGGTGATGGTGAATGATGCCACTCCCATTTCTACCCCTTTGTTCTTTGTTAGACCTGTGAATCCTGGCTATGGGAGAAAGAATACCCTATATTGAATGATGAATCTGATACATATATTCTGATTCATCATTCAATATAGGGTGTGTGTGTATATATATGTGTATATATATATGCATATATATATATAGAGAGAGAGAGAGAGACAGGTATGATAATAAAGGCATTTTCCAGATCAATAGCTGGAGATGTGTTCGTTTGATCAAGCAATGAAAGTACATTTGGTACAGCAGCTTCAATTAGAGTTACCACTTGGTTAAGCTTATGATACTTCACAGTTATTCTCCAACATCCATCTTTCTTCTCATTGGCCAAATAGAGAGTTGAGTGAGGATGTGGTGGGAAACACAATTGCCACCACTGCATCTTTCAAGGATATATATATATATATATATCCTTCTTGAGAACCTCACCTTAGCCTGTGAAGTACTGTCACCTAGTTGGCCTTCCATGTGTAACTGTAACTCTAAAAGGCCATTTCATAGTTCTATCAAGTCAGCTGCTTCAAAATGGTGAGGAACGTGGTAAGGTCAGTGAATTCCATGATCATTAGCTCACTGCTACACTTCTTTTGCTATGAAGTGAGTTCCTTGGTCAGAAATAATGCTGTGTGGAATATAATGGTGGTGGGTAAAATATCCTATTAAGTCTGCAGATTGGTAGTTTTGACAAAATTGTTGTGTGTAAGGATTTTGTCAAAAATCCATATCCCATAAAGACAAAATTGCTCCTCTCCCTGATGAAAGCAATTCAATTTCGTCAACCTGCCACCAAGTAGCTAAATAATTGCCCCAAAGAATGATGCCGTATCAGGGGTTCAGTGTTGGTCTCTGTTGCTGGCAGAATGTGCTGCCTCCTGACTGGCGGGCGGCGGAGGTTTGGGGAGTCAGCGGATGAAAGGAGAAAACAAATAAGACAAGACAGACACATTGGGAAAGGGACTGAGCCGAAGCTGTTTATTGTAATAGGTAGGGGTTTTTATAGGTTTAGTTAGTGGGGGAATGAGGGGTACTTTTAGATTTGGTTATGTATGTAGTCCTGGTTTGTGATAGGTTAGTATTGTGAGGATGAAGTAGGAAGAAGGTGGAGAGTGATATGAGTAAATTTCTTTGGAATGTGTGCACGTGTTAAATCGCCTCTGGTCTTTTGTATTGTTTTTCTTAATCAGCAAGGTCGCTAGGCGCCTCCTTCTAAGATGCACTTTCACTTGAATGTGCTGTAATATAGTTGTTAACCCTTACAAGAATGGACATTCTGTGGTATACATAGCCAGGCCAGTTGTAGAGAGTGAGTCCATGTTGCTAAGTTCATGCATAACCTCCAATCCTGTCACCATGGTCACCATGTTTGTGAACCCAGTGGGCAATGGCAAGGGTGGCTTAGGAGACCCCTGAATTTTAGCCAGATTTATTTCCCACACTCATGTGAATATCTAACCAGTAAATCCAGAGTGTTTCCTACTTCTTACTCATTAAGTCCAATTAGCATTATGTCATCAATGTAATGGACTAGTGTGGTATTTCATGGAAAGGAAAAGAAGTCAAGATCCTTACCAACAAGATTATCAGATGGAATTGGAGAGGTAATATACCCCTGACACAGGGCAATAAAGTACTGCTGGCCTTGTTTACAAAAGCAAACTGCTTATGGACAGGTATGAAGATCAGGCATTTGCCATATCAATAGCTACGTGCCAGGTACTAAGAAATGGGTTCGTTTGATCAAGCAATGAGAGAACATGTGGTACAGCAGCTTCAACTAGAGTTACCTCTCAGTTAAGCTTATGATACTTCACGGTTATTCTCCAACATCCATCTGTCTTCTTATTGACCAAATAGAGTTGAGTGAGGATGTGGTGGGAAACACAAATTGCCACCCCTGCATCTTTCAAGTCTTCAGTGGTGGCACTAATCCCTGCAATACCTCTGGAGATGTAATACTGTTTTTTATTTACTATTTTCCTGGGTAGATGCCATTTAGACAGCTTCCATTTGGCCTTTCCTACCATAAAAGCCCCTCCATCCACAAGTTAAGGATACAATGTGAGGATTCTGCCAGCTGCTGAGTATGTCTGCTCCAATTATGCATTCTGGAAATGGGGAAATAACCACAGGATGGGTTTGATAACCCACTGTATGGGGCCTGAGCTAAAGCTCCATTACTTTCCTGAGCCCGAAGAAGTTCCTGCTCCATGTGAGGGCCACAGTGATGTTTTGGATTCTGTGAATCAATGTCAGTTTTCAGAGCTCATGTCCAGTGGTCCCCCCAAATTCTGACTAAGTTCTTCACCAGTTCTTTCCCTGGTAAAGGTCTGGAAGCCTTTGGGGAAGGAAGGGACAATGATTAACAGTATACATTTTCAGCAGTGTACCATTGTTCTTCTTAGAGGGGTCTTATCCTCCACTTCATTCAAAGGATTCTGGATCTATTAACTGGGTCAAGTCTGAAAATTGATTGAAAGGCTCTGATTCTCTGTTTTCATAATTTAAGTTAGGCTTTTATTCACTTGACTCAGAGGTTTTTTGCTTACAGAGGTGAAATAAGATGCAATTATGTATCTTTGTTTTTTCTACCCTCAATGAATCCCTAGCAATGAAAAAAAGAAAAAGAATGTGGTAGGGTTTTCATCTGGGAACACCATGATTATGTAGCCAATGACACATATCTGCATCTTATTTTACTCTATTCTGATTGCTGTTTTGCCTCTGTGGTCTATTCTGCTAATGATACCCACCTTGCCTTTGGTTGTTGAATACTACTACTTAATCCCTGACACCCCAGGATCTAATTATTTCTATTGCCTTTCAGATCTGTAATGCAGAGAAGGGCAATCACAGAGATCTTTAAGGATGCCGGGTTTCCCCTTATAAATTTATTTTTTAAAGTAGAAGGTATACTTGTGGACCCTTACAGTATGAATGAGTAGGTTTTGAAGATGAGGCATTCCCATCTCACTCATGGTGGACCATCTTTTGATCCATGTTTCTGTCAACCAACCAAATAAATTATGAGTGCCTTTTTTACCTACCTCAGTTAAAACATTAAATGCACAATCTCTGCTTAGTGGGCTCATATTAATACATTTTGCCTGATAAAACTTCATGTGTCTTCCCCATTAACCCATACCCTTAATATCCATTCCTATAGAAGTCCCCCAGATTTCTCACTGTATGAATTAGAAAATTTAAGTAATTCATTTAAAGTGTAATACATCTGCTCATGGGTCACACTTTGTACCTCATCTTTAGGGACCTGCTGGTACTTGAGTCTATTTATAATCACAAGCAAGAGAGGCAGTGGGGATGGGTCCTGAGGAAAATCGGCATTATTTTGTCTGGCACCTGCCTCAGAGGAAGCCATTACCCTTTCTTTTGGCAATGCAGAGTCATTCTCCTCAGATAGAAGTGGAAGGGTTGTGGGTGGGAGTGATGCTGCCCCTGCTGCTGCTCCCACCACTGGGGGTTTCTGCTGTCAGACAAGACTCATCAGAACTGAGGAAATCAATGTGTTCAGCTTCATCAGGGCTGTTTCACCTCCCAACTTACAGGATCCCATTCTTTCCTAACTGATGCCCTCTCATTACCAGTAGACACCCCAGAAGGCTATGTTTTCACCTTTGTCAGTATGTCAGCCAATTGCATGAAGAGGGTTTGCATTTGATTTACAGCCACTTAAATCCTATGGCTGTAGAAGAAAAGACTCCCTTTCAGAACACACTTAGAAACCTTTGGCGTATTTTTGTGCATTCATAACTGGCTGGGAGTTCCAAACCCTGAGTTCATCCTTTTTCCTTCACCACTTTATGTTCAGCAGTGTTAGGAACAACCAACCAATTTCATTATATTCCTTGGTTTCCCATAAATGTTCAAAAGTATCATGAATAGTGACAGTCACTAAACCACTTGCCTCTTACAAGCAGGGAATTAGGAGTATCAAATGCATTTGTTTTGTGCATCTCTATAAATAATTCATACAAAGGACACTCAGTGCTATTAGTACTAGTAGAAGGGAAGTCCCCAGCATTTTAGGTCTAATCAGACTAATGAGCCAATTCCAGCAACCCTAAAACCAATGAAGGAAATTCATCCTTAAAATTCTGTTCCTCTTAAAAAAAAAAAAATCTTTTCCTCTAGAACAACTTCAGGTACTAAAATCTGTATTAGGATTCTCTAGACGAGAATTGACTCACACAATCACAAAGGCAAAGTCCCACAAGAGACCTTCTGCAAGCCAGAAGAAGCAGGGATTGTGGCTCACTCTAAGTACGTAAGCCAAAACCTCAAAACCAAAGAAACCAGCAGTGCAGCCTACAATCTGAGGCCAAGGACCCAGAAACCTCTCCGAGGCCACCACTGCAAGTCCCAGAATTTAAAGACTGATGAACCTTGAGTCTGATGTGTAAGAGTAGGAGAAGAAAAAGGAATCCTACTGTGGAAGAAAAAGAGGAAGGTATAAAAAGCTTAGCAATCCTCTTCTTCTGCCTGCTTTGTTCCACCTGTACCCCCAGATGACTGGATGGTGCCTGCTGTCACTGAGTGTCTTCTCTCAGTCCACTAACTCACATGTCAGTCTCCTCTGGAAACACCTTACTGATGCTCCCCCAAAACAATGCCTTACCAGCCATCTAGGTATCTTTCAATGTGGTCAAGTTGGACCTAAAATTCACCATCAAACTAAGGAAAGACAAATACATCGCAGATATTAAATTGCATCCAGGGAAGCAGCACAATACAGAGTTAGGACTTAGGACTCTTCAAATAGACTGGCTTGTTCAGTTCTGGTACCATTACTTATTAGTTATGTAATCGCAAACAATTTATATAATCTGTTTGTGTTTTAGTTTAGTCATTTGTAAAGTGAGGATAATAAAATAGCGTCTATTTCAAGAGTTGTTATGAAGATTAAATGACTTTCTGTATATATACAAAGTGTTTAGAACTTGAGATTTTCTGTAATAATTTTTATTATCCTTGCCTCATATATGCACCTCCAGACTAAAAGGAGGTCTTATAGAGCTTTGGTCCCCAACCCTAAGGCTGTGAACCCGTACTGGTGAATGGTCTGGAAGGAACTGGCCCACATAGCAGGGGTGAGTAGCAGGAGAACCTTCTTCTGTATTTTCATCTGCTCCCCGTTGCTCATGTCTCTGTCTGAGCTCTGTCTCCTGTCAGATCAGCAGTGGCATTTGATTCTCACAGGACCTCAAACCCTCCTCTAAACTGTGCATTTGAGGGATCTAGGTTGTGTGCTCCTTATTAGACTCCAATGTTCAATGATCTGTGGTGGAGCAGAGGTGTTGATGCTAGTGCTGGGCAGAAGTTTCCAATACAGATTAGTATTAGCAGAGAGGTTTGTCTGCACAGAAACCACAATAAGTCAATTGCTTGCAGATGCACACCAAAACCCTATCAGTCAGTGGAAAGTGACAATTAACCCTCATTCTGGCGTCAGGCTTCAGGTAAGAATCTGACGGTCAAGTCAGGAAAACAAGCTCAGGACTCCCACCAATTCTTCATTATGGTGAGTTGTATAATTGTTCCATTATATATTACAACATAATAATAATAGAAATAAAATGCAAATTAATGTAATGTGCTTGAATCATCCTGAACCCATCCCCTTTTCTCAGTCTGTGGAAAAATTGTCCTCTATAAAACCAGTCCATGGTGCCAAAAATGTTAGGGGACCCTGCTATAGAAAACATCCTTAAAAAAGTTTAATACAGGAAAAATTACTTGCTCATAACATTATGCTTAACCCATAATACAACATGCAATGGGGCATGTCTGTGGATTAGATGAGTGAATTGCTTGATCTTGATAAAAAGGTGATTTCCATCACTTTTTGTTCTTAATCATTCCATCAAGATAGTCTGAAGACTATATTTCCCAATATCTTTCAAATCCATCCAGTTTTCTCCAGATTCAATGTAATTTACATTAAAAAAATCAATGTTAATTTTCACAGAATTAGGAGAATTAAACCTAATTTTCATCTACAATAAAAAAGAGCCTGAATAGCCAAAATAATCTCAAACAAAAAGAATAAATTTTGAGACATCACATTACCTAAGTACCAAAGATAAGGATAATCAAAACAGGATGGTACTTAATATAGACACATAGATCAGAAT
>NW_003852443.1:4367705-4383828 GCF_000181295.1 Otolemur garnettii
GGGACTAATACTCAGAATCTACTCAAATTAGCAAGAAAAGAACAAATAACTCCAATTACAAAGTAAACAAAAGACATGACAGTTTTCAAAAGAAGATATACAATTGGACAACAAATATCACTCATCATCAGGGAATTGCAAATTAAAACCACAATGAGATATCACCTCATCCCCATCAGAATAACTATTATTAAAAAATAAAAAACAAAACAAAAAGAAGTCATTATATCAAAAGACATGCATTTGGATGTTTATTGCAATATAATGCACAGATGACAAGATATGCAATCAACATAAGTGATAAAGAAAAATATGATGTGTATATATATGCCATGGAGTACTACTCATCCAGAGAAAATGATGAAATAATGTCTTTCATAGCAACTTGGATGGAATTGGAAAAAATTATCCTATGTGAAATATCGTAGGAATGGGAAAAAACACCACATGTTCTCACTTATAAGAGGGAGATAATTAAAGGTGAAATGGTATAATAGACACTGGAAACTAAGTACTCATCAGCTGATGAGTGGATAAAGATAATGTGAGACATACTTTAACATGCACACACACACACACACACACACGCATGCATACACCATGAATTACCACTTAACCATAAAAAAGACAGATATCTTTTGCAACACTTTGGATGGAACTGGAAAGCCATCATGCTAACTAAAGTATCTCAGGAACAAACAAACATATACCACATGTACTCACTTATAATTAGAAGCAGAACACAGTACACATGGTCATACAGAGCGGTGTAGTGGGCTTTACAGATGAAAGGGGAGGATGGGAGGATGGCGAAGGTTCAAAAATTGCATACTATTTGGGTGATGGGTACACTAAAAGCTCTGACTTCACCACTATACGATTCATCCATATATCAAAAAACTACTTGTACCCCTTCCATTTATCAAAATAAAAAAGTAAAACTAAAAGAATGATGATGGAATAATTATTGCTTCATGAGTGGGTCTGGGCTCCAGTCAAGTTTTCTCAATTGAGCTTCTCTTCTTCCCGGCACATCTTATTCTTCCCCATCTATTGCCTTTGTTCAGACCCTTCCACCTCACCTCTTTACCCCCTCTTTTAGAGCATATTCCTATCTGTCTGCCACCAAAACATCTTCATCCCATAGGCCCAATTTTAGACTGAACTGTTTCAAGGAGCCAGTTCAACTTCCCACATTGTTCAACTCTTTAGTTTCAGTGAAACATAAAACACTAAAATTTCTGGCTGTATGCCATGGTG
This sequence comes from Otolemur garnettii, assembly GCF_000181295.1. Classification (NCBI taxonomy): domain Eukaryota; kingdom Metazoa; phylum Chordata; class Mammalia; order Primates; family Galagidae; genus Otolemur; species Otolemur garnettii. Next base: position 4,368,966 of record NW_003852443.1, read on the forward strand.
CTCTCTCCACCAAATTCAATGTAATTTCACTGATTGGAAGAGGAAGCTAATCCATGAATGAAAATCTTCCATTTTCCTTAGATTACCTCTAAAACTCCCCATTTATTTACAGCCTAACATATGTGTCTGGTATTGTGAATTCATGTACTTTTCTCAAAATTGGGGGAAGACCAAGACATAATTCAGCTATTTCTTGATTTGTATCTTAGGTAACACTTTATTACTTCCTCTAACCTTACGGGATCAGAGCTAGTGCATTTGGGAATTAGGTGGAGTTTTGTATCTCTTCTCCCTTCATGCACACTGCAAAGTAAAAGACGGAAAACACACTTACAATTCTTTTTTCCCCAGAGCATTCAATTTAAGAATAAAAAAGACGAAGAGTATTTCCCTGGTGTTTAAAGATTTCCTATTTCTAACCCACAAGGCAAATTGTATTATACAGATACCAAAACACCAGGTAGAATCAAAACCGTTTTCTTCTACATTACATTTCTCCATTGACTATAACTTTAATCGTTGATCATCTGTTCATTCTAGTTATTTGAAACATAAATTTCATAAGTGGTCCAAAAACCTGAAGCTAGCTACCGATGTGCCTGCTTTGGGACATGCTACTATATATAACAAAGGTAACGCTTTTTCGTGAAGAAATAAAAAATACAGTGTTACTCAGAACTAGTATTCCTGTTGAAAAGACTGAAGAAAACACATTTTTTGGTGAGTATTTTTCAAACATTATTTGCTGTTGCTATTAACTAAAATTAAGTGGAATATTTTTCTGAGGTATCTTGGGGTTCTTCCTCCCAGAGTCCCCTAGGCTGTGCTGCTTTGGAATAGTTAGTTATCTCTCTGATCATGGTTTCCTGATCTCTAAGATGGAAATCATGGTAATGATTTTCCTACACACATGCATAGTTAGGCAAGTCAAAAATAGTGAGTGCAATATAAACTATTAAATTAAATCAATTATTGTGTTTTTATATGTACAAAAGAAATGATTATTAATTATGGACTTTATGTATTAGAGAAATTCAAAAACACAGAGGGGAAAATACTCTTTAGGACAAAATTAATTTTTTTAAGGGAGCAGATTTAAAGTTTAAAGAAAAACATTAGAAGTAGAAGATAGGGGGCAGCGTGATGACATGGCAGGAATGATGAAGCTAGGAGACCACTACTGGTTGGCATGACTCAAGCTGTACTTTATCCTGGGCATCTAGTTAGCTATTAGCATTAAGACATTGCTCAGACAACTCTCTAACTATGCCCTGGTTTCCACAATTGGTAAACTCCCCTTCATAGGATTTTAGTGAAGATTCAGGGAAGACGAATGAAGCACATAGAATAGTGCCAGCCCTCTAGTCAGCGTTTACAAAGTGTTGAGTATGCAATTATATAGTAATTTATCCTAACAGATAGAGTGTCTTTTTTTATGGATATGAAGATGTAATTTTTATTTTTTTATTTTAAATTAATATGAGGGTACAAATTTTTAGGTTACATTGTTCTTACTTCCCTGGTAAAGTTCAAGTTGTAGTTAAGCGTTTCACCCTGAGCTCCACCCTTCATGCTGGGAGTGTGCTGAACACCCTCACATTGTGCACATTAGGTGAGATCCCACCAACTGCCCTCCCCCTTCCCTCCAGTAGCCCTCCCACTCTTTCACCTCTCCCCTCCTTTTGCACTCCCTTCAGTAGACTGTGTTTTATTGTACATGTAGATGTGCAATTGTTTACATATTGGTTTCATATTAGTATTGAGTACATTGGATTTTGTTTCCTATTCTTGAGATATTTTACTAAGAAGGATGTGTTTCAACTCCATCCAGGTAAACATAAAGATATAGAGTCTTCAACTTTTCCTATGACTGAATAGTACTCCATGGTATACATACGCCACAGTTTGTTGATCCATTCAAGGAATGATGGGCATTTGGCTTGCTTCCACAACTTGGCAATTATGAATTGAGCTGCAATAAATATTCTGCTGCAAATGTCTTTGTGGTAAAATGAGTTTTGTTCTTCTGGGTATATACCTGGTAATGGAATTGAAAGACCAAATGGAAGGCTGAATTTTAGAATTCTCCATACTTCTAAAAGGTTGTATTAGTTTGCAAACAATCAGCAGTGCAAAAGTGTTCTCTCCACATCTATGACAATCCAGTTTTGAGACTTCGTGACGTGGGCTAATCTTACTGAAGTTAGGTGTTTTGATTTGCATTTCTCTCATCATTAATAATGATGGGGATTTTGTTTGACGGCCGTTCATCCTAACTGATTAGTTTTCAAATAATCAAAAGGCAATGACTGGAGAACTGGAATCTCTCATATCCACTCCATAGTGTTCCCTATATTATTCCCTGCAAGTGTTACTTAGAACATATGAATTTAACACACTGTGATTCCAATACAGTAAAAGTGAGCTCAAATTGCAGTATAAAAACCATGGATTAATACAAGTTAGAGAATTTCTATTTGCTTTGGTAAGTCTGTCTCTCCTGTGACTGCTATCCCCTCTGTGGCCCCTGCAGAATGAGGACTATAAGCAAAACCACAGCATTTCCACTATTTTACAAATTATCATTTTTAATTTTGTACTTTTGAAATTGGTTTAGATGAACACCTAAAGGTCTCTGAGATGAGGTTTGGAGGTTTCTTACTTTCACTACCTTTTTCTTGGCTCACCAACAATTTTATATGCACTGGCTTTGAACAGGCCCCTTGCATTCATTCCAAAGGTGCAGCTTCTGATATGTGAGAGCTTGCAGATCTCTTCAGTAAAATAAAATACTGAAGTCTGTTTATTTGTCTTGTTGAAGTACCAGTGAATTAAAAGCCGACTATTTTGACTTCAGGTTATCTATTTATGGTCTGCAATAGAGGAAATCATTTGAGTATTCTGGGCTTGTTACCTGGAAAATGAAGTTAGACTAGATGAAAAGTTTTAACTCAAGGTTATATAGATAGGGTCTGCATACGTGGAGAGGGAATTTCTTTCTAGACTTTAACTGAAATTTAGCTTTTCATTCATTTGTAGGCAAAAATACACCTTAAAATTTGTGATATTTTTGTTTTTCATCAGCAGAAATAATAGAAATTTTCATATTAACAATTTATTTAGTGGAGAGATCTTTAAGTATCTTTTGATATCATTATGATTTTAAAAAATTGAATAGATACAGAAATATAGCAAGACTTGTTACATAATGTATTACTAAAGAAACATATGAATTTCTTTAGCATAAGCTTACATAAATATGTTGAGAACTATATTTTAATATAAATAGATTCCTTTGTAATCATATTTATTTTTTTTATTTATGAATTTTATTTAGAAAAGAAGGCTATAGGTTTCACCAGGCTACAAGAGGTGCCAGTGATACAAAGATGTTTGGGACCTTGGACTATATTGATGTTTCTCAAAATCTTTTACATAGACCATTCTTGGTCCATGAAGGTTATCTAAAATGATCACTAATAGATTGAACAATGGAAATTATTTCTTTGTTATAGCAGAATGATACATCAGAATAATATGACTTTTTAATAGAAGACTAAGCATTAATAACAAGGAACCTTTTACAAGTTCATAGTAAAAATTTCTACAACTAAAGATTTGTTAACTAAAGGTAATGTGATTTGGATTTGCTGAAGACACTAGTATCTGGTTGCCATGAAATTGCCTGGTAGTGTTTAGATATCCCTGAAAATAGCAAAATTTGAGTTTCTAAAGAAGACACATTTTCAGTGCTGCAAAACTCCTATCTCGTGTTGGTCATGGTTTTTAATTGCTGCTTTTCTAATTGCACACACAGAATTACTCTTGGATGTAATTTGAGTATCATTTGGGAATGTTTTATTAATTATTGCACTGTTACCATTTGATTATTTTGTTCTTCTTTTATCCTGTTATTATTGGTTAGTTCTTTACCCGCTAGAAATAAGAGCATTCAGTGGTAGGTAGACCTAAGAGTCCTTTACACGTAAGAACTTCTCCCCAAAATTTTGAGAACTGGGAAATTAGTTAATTATTTCTAGTCCTTTCTTTTCTTATTTCAGATTAATGTGAGGGTACAAATGGTTAGATTACATTGTTTGCTTTGGTTAAGTAAAATCCAAGTTGTAGTTGAGCCGTTCACTCGGGGGTGTGATGTATACTCTTACATGGTGCTCATAAGGTGAGAGGTGGTAATCCCCGTTCCTCCTCCCCCTCTCCTCTCTCTCCTCCTTTTCCCCCCACTTGAATTTAACTATATTTTTCTCTCATAACAGCATGTAATTGTTTACATATTGGTATCATATTAGTATTGAGTACATTGGATACTTACCTTTCAATTCTTGTGATACTTTACTAAGGAGAATGGTCCTCAACCCCATCCAGGTTAATCCAGAAGATGTAAAGTCACCACCTTTTTATGGCTGAATCATATTTCATGGTATACATGTATCACAGTTTGTATTGTTATTTCTTTTAATTTTGTCTAATTTTTTACTCTATTCTGCTCTATTCTAGACTGTTTTGTTCTATTCTAATCTAGTCTTAAGTAACGGGATAGTAAATTGGAAGTTTAAGCCAAGATTCTAACATGACAATGTCAAAAAACAAACTGATTTATGAGACAGGAATTTCAAAGTGGATTCAAAGCCAGTTATAGGATGCTTAACACTCGCAGCAAATACAAACAAATGAAAGGGTCAGATTGCTGAGGCTGAAAAGGGATCTCTTAAAAAAAATAAAGGATCTCTTCAGTATCTTTAAAGATATCTTTGTGGTTAGGAAAGGTATATAGATACTCCCTTCTTTACCTCAAATCAAGGAAAGAGAGCTTCACTAGGACCCTTGGAGAGATCAAAGTTAAGGGGATATTGAGAATGGAGAGAGCCGAAGAGCTAGATGGTGACAGATGGTCCAAAGGCGAGAAGGCTGTGTAGGGGTTTTCTTCAAGTAATTTATGAGAACAAACGCCTCACGAATGTTTCATGTGCATCAAGTGACATTTTGATCCTGGCAAAGAAGATACATTTTCCCCCATTGAATATATTTTAAAGAGACGGTGGGAGGCAACATAAATTTGCTTTGTAATAACACCCTATCAGTTAGTTCTGTATGTTCTCTGATTATATAACCTCCATAAAAACCTACTGCAACTGAGTTAACACAGACCTACAATAAAGAAATTATGTCAAGTTAATTAGTGCAAAGTTTGTTAGAATATCTTCAATCAAACTTCACACAGAAAGAACATTCCATCAAAGATGAATATTTTCTAAAATTTCAAGGTATTTTGAGTAACTAACCCCCCAAATTAATTTCCATTTTGTTTACTTCGTTTCTTATGTAATAAGATTCTTAGCTGTACATTTAGCTTTATTTTTCTATTTTCATAGATTCTGTATAACATTTTTCATGCTACCATTTTATTTTTCTTCGAAGTTTCTACAGAAGCTAAATGACTCCCAGATTATAAAGTTCATGGGTTTTGATAGATTATGTCTTTTCTTAAACATTACAATTTTCTTGTACTCATTTGTTTTAAATTCATCGCAACTAACCAATGTGTGACAAAAGACACTGATCATTAGGGAATTTGTTAAAAGAAATTTGTTTCAATTAAAAATATTCAGGGAAAACATGCCTAATTTTTAGATGTGATTTAATAGATATTTAAGCATTTTTTATCTGTTTTACCTCTTTTTGTATTCTCAGATTAAGTTGCAATTGCCAAAATGTATATTACCACCGGAAGACAACTTGTTATATTCTATTGATCCACAGGCTGAAAAGAAAATGTTTGTTATCTTTGGGAAAACATACTACAAATCCATTGTAAAATCCAGTATTCCACACTTTACAAATTGCTTCAAATCTCCTAACCTTACTGGGTTTTTTTCAAAGGCTTATTTTGGTTTTCGTGTGTTTGTTTCCTTGGGTTTTCTTTTAGGTGAACCAGATCTTCTTAAGAACTCAGAAGACTTAGTAAATGCTGAAGAAAAACATGCTGATACACGTCCGTAGGTCGGAAAGACCTTAATGGCTTCTGTCATTTTAAACATGAGAGGTAATTTATTTTCTAGACAAGAAACCTTATTTCTAAAATAAATGGTTTGTAGCATGCTATTAGAAGCAAAGTCATCTTATTTAAATGCTCTCCTGGATACTTTAAAAAATATATCTTCAATCTTTTGAGGTAAAACCTTAACAGGTAAACTTTAAATATTGAACTTTCAAAGAACTCTTAATTTACTCATCAATAAAAATTATACTCACTGAGACTAAAGTTTTAGTTCTTTAGAATTAATAAGCTATGATGCGGGGGGAGCTTTAATTCTCATTTCTGTAGGAAATATGAATATTTTAGACTGATTTCTTCTTTTATTTCACATAAGAAATACCAGGAATAAAAACAAAGCAAGGGCATATTAAGTAGCAAATATCATGTTCCCTAAAATCTATGGACATGAGTATTAGTGGTTCTCTTTCAAAAATTCAGCCTTGAAGGTTTGTCTCCAATCTATGAAATTATTATAACTCTGGGAGTGCTGCCTTGGAAATGTGAACTTTTGATAACCCTGTCTGTCACCATTTCTGCCATCTAGGATTGAGAACCTCTGTCTTGCATGTACAAAGGAGGTGCAGGCAGTTATAGAAAGGAAAGGTGTATTTATAGTGGAGATGTCTTGATGTTTCCTAAATAAATGTAAAGAACAAAAACTAAGCATTATAAGGAGTCTTGGTGTTGAGGAGGTAGTGGGGGTAAATGCTTTGGGTACCATATGAAGCCTTTGTGATGCCATCACCAGCCCATAAATGTTGCTTTAAGAGAGTTAAACTGTGATTAGCTTTTAAGATGATTCCTTCCTCACTGTTTTTGAATAACAAGAACAGTTACTTGTAAGACTATCTTCTATTCATAATAATAGTTTTGTTAATAGCAACTATAAAGTGTCAAAGATGGTGTTGAACATCTTGCATGTAAACTAGTCCTCTCAGCAATTCCAGACTTAGTGAGTGTGATTCCTATTTTATAAATAAAGCTTGGAAAGAAATCAAGACACAAAATGGCTGTTCGGCAACTGAAACCCATCTCTGTATTTAACATTTCCACTGCGTTGTAGTATGTTGTCTCGTAATAACTACAGAAATTTCTCTCCCTACTCTGCATCTAAAGATAAATGTATTACCTTTAGAGCCCATAGTCATTCTGGAAAAGAGTTTGGGTGATATATGATAATATATGACAGAACCCCTGAAACATATTTTAGAGAAAACTAATTCAGTGGAATATTTATAAATGTGTTTTAAGTAACAAAAAGTTGCATTGGCAAATAAGCATCATTAAAAAAATGAGACAAAATTAAGCAAGATTCTTTCCTGTAGGACATAGGCAGTATAAACTATATGTGCTTTCAAAGAAAAAACAAAACCTTTAGGATCAGTACATCCTAACCATTCATGATATGGATTGGAATATGTATGAATCTTTTTCAAAAACTTTTGTGTAAGGAACACATATCATTAATAGATTTGTAAAAATTACTGTTTGTTATGTGAAAATATCTAAGGATAGATAGATAAGGCCATTAATAAAGTATCTTTTTCTTTTTTTTTCAACTAAAAAGACCCCAACACTGGAAAAGTTTGTGACCCAGTCAAACTAAACATGATATTCAAACCCCAGTAGATGGCTTGCCACATTCTATCAAGACCAACTCAACCCTTTAGCTTCCTTCTCAGTTTGAGAAAGCCCTGTGTGTGGTACACGATGTTGCAGGAAACGGGGCTTTCCTTCTGTAGGTGAAGTTCAGGTGCCTTCACGGGACAGAAAGGTGCTTTAAAGGAGGGACGTGGGCAGGATCTGAAAACAACAGGAGTGTAACAATTGGCAACTGTGATTCAAGTGTGGTGTGGGGGAGACAAGAGCAGCCATCAGTCTCAGAAACAGAGACTCACCCAACAACCTGAAGGCTGTAGCCAGCCACTCTTTTTGGCTCGGGAAGATTTGCACCATGAAAGAAGTGAGTGCCCACTGTTTCCAGGTATTTGCAGTGATTAAGAGAGGATTTTTTTCTTTTTGCTATTGTTTCAGATTCATTGAAGGTACAAAGAATTAGGTTATACTGATTGCACTTGTCAGCATTGCACCTCTAATAATTGTGTCCCATTCCCAAGAGTTGTGCCATATGCCATAACTCCCCAAGAGAGGTTTTTTTTTTTTAATGTAAAATAAGTCAATTTTTTTATGTTGGCTCAAAGTTGTTTGAAACGCTGTTTGGACCAGACAAAAATGTGTCCATGGGCTGAATTTGGCTTGCAGGCTCCCTGTTTACAAACTCACCACACCTTCTTTGTGACTACAAAGAAGTTTTTGCTACAGTCACAGAAATTGTAGATCTTCTGGCAGCCTTAGCATATTTCTAAAAGCCATTGCATGCTCTTTTCTCAGTGTGTAGGCCCCACTGTGAGGTGATTTTCAGGATCTATTGAGCCCTAATTAAATATGTGCTATGTTGAGGCCTCATAAATCATATGTAACAGAAAAAGGCCTTTGAAATCTACTTTTCACATTGTTGTATAATTTTGTCATTTGTAAGAAGTTCTAGTGAACAAAAGTCTTTTGCTTTCCTTAAATTCTTATATTATCTTTTTTTGTTAAAGTAAATGAGATTGGGTTAGATGTACAATGCCATCCTGCTTCATTATTTAAAAAGGTAAGGGCATGTCATTTACCACATTGTCTTCCTCAAAAGATATGTTAGAGACTTTTGGCACTTCAAAAGCAAACCAGGATCAGGTCTGTTCCTCACTGTGAGGAAAGTGTCCCTATTCATACCAATGCCAGCTCTTCAATTCTGAGTGTACTGTCCACCACGAGGCCAACAACTGATGATGTGGGGGCTGCATTTAGACTGTACTTAGATTTGTTTGACTTTCACGCTGATTTAAAATGTCTTTTGAATATCTTTAGGCAGAACCAAAGAACATAACTTTACTTCACCACAGCCCCTATGATTCTAGCTGTGTACACACACCAGCCCCAAGGAACTCATTTATACTGCCTGCCAGCTCCACATGGCTGTTTGAGTTTGTGATTTCTGATCTAAAGAATTAAAGTTTTCACTGGGGTTAAACCAAACACACACATACACAGAGTACAAGTGGGAAGAGGAATTCCAACTGATGCAAAACCACTATCTATTATAAACTAATAAATCCCTAATTCTTGACCAGGTAAATCAAGGCCAATGTGAAATTGCCATACACTAATTGATGGCTAAATCACAACCTTCCTTTTCTTTCTTTTTCTCTTTTCTTTTCCATTTGCAGTATTTATACACAGTTATAAAAATTGTGCATGTTATCAGTACTATGTACTGAAATTGTGGAAAGGCTAAACCAAGCTAATTGACATATGCATTACCTCATACACTCATCTGCTTTTCTGTATGATGAGAACCTTTAAATCCACCATCTTAGCAGCAGGAATATAACACTTTGTTATTATGGATAAGTCACCATGTTGTACAATAGATCTCTTGGACTTGTTTCTCCTGTGTCACTGAAGTTTTGTGTCATTTGATCAGCATCTGCCCAAGCCCTTTGACTCCCTATCTCCTCTGCCCCTTCTTCTCTGATCTTCATTTTCATTTGGATGTTTTTCAGGATAATGAAGACAGCACAAAAATATCCTAAATCTAAAACTTTCCATCAAGCTCTATCTCCTTTTCGGACATACAGTCGGATCAGGCCATTTTTATGGACGTCTACCTAAGAAATTAGGAAGAACACAAATTTTGAGTTAGTAACTCTGGCCAAAAAAATACAACCAAGTTACTGTGAAGACTTTTTGGCCAGTGCTTCTGCCATTGTTTTTTCCTCTGCAATTTGGCCTTCTTCAATCAAGCCAGAAAAAATTTTAGGACAAAAGTCAGACAATTTCAAATCTTTCTCACTTTGAGCCAATCACAGTTACTGTGCAGTACGTGTGCTGAAGAGGAAGCCTTTTTCACTTTTACTTTCTTGAATTGTCTTAAACAAAGTGCTATAACTACACACTTTTTAAGGTCTTAAATAAAAGGAAAACAAAATGAAAATTATGGAAAATATATTTTTTGCAGTAAAGAGGCTCTATAGATTGTCCTTATTTTAATTGCATGCAAATAGAATGAGAAGTGGGACTGCTCAGGAGCTCTAGTTGAAGGCCTCTGGCAACCTGAGAACAACACAGCCCCAGCACAGTGACCTGATGAACCCCTCATTGTAACTCTCATGCTGGGAAACAGCGGTGAAACCTCTCCAGCAGACCAACCTGCATCTATCTATCCTGGGTTTAAGACACTAATGGACACTTCCATGGGCTGGGTGTGGTCACAACACAGGCCGCGCAGCATCTCCAGCCCATGAAAACAAGAAAATGAGATTGTCAACCATTGGTAGAGACGGACACAAGAATGGAAAATGGAAGTTGCCTTTAGGAATGGTTATCCCATCAAGATGTAACAAAATGCAAGCCAAAAGATCAGAGACAAGAAGAGTGTGTATGTGTGTTCAAAAATGTCTCTGACTATGGAAGCCCACACTTTTCTGTACAGATAATGCTATTTGAAGTAACTTTGAAACTTTGCTACCCAGAAACAAACTGCAACCTCAGAGGTCCTGCTTCCTTGTCACGTTTTGCCTGAGCATGTGCAAAGCCTTTCTTTTGCTCCAAACTGAACTACCTTTATTTGTTGTTAGTTGACAAGAAAGGTCAAACACAATTAGGTGTTGTGACTTTTCACCGTACAAACATTTCGATGATGGTGAGCATCAGTGAATTTGTCTTTGTGAAAGGCAGAATGGAAAAATATCAAGAGTAGCCATCAATTAAATGAGGTGAAGGAAGATGCGCCCATCCTATCAGGTTTTCTGTTGCACCTGCTTGTCTTCTTGGGTTTCACAATGCTAAGCAATATTTTAGTAATGAAGCTGACGCTGTTAAGCCTAAGTAGTGAGATTTTGCCACTCACAACTTGGATCTCCTTTCATGTGTAAGCCATATTCTATATGCATATTTAGTATGCATCATTGTAATTTAAGATGTGTAGACTGTATAAAAATGCTTTTAAGTGTTTTGTGAATAAGGTCCTCAGCTTTACTTTTACCTGAATCTTGCACAGAACACAGCTAAATAATTGAATTGTATCATAGGCATTACAATGCAATTGATATTTTAAATGTAAGCAGTAAAGATTGATCTATAATAATGTGCTGGGGAAACGTTTATAGATATGTACATCATGGTGACTATCGGTTCTTTAAAAATGTTCCTTTCATTTCTATTTATGGAGAAACTATAAGTACTGCTTTAAATGCCTTTTAAGATGAGCTATTTACCATCTAGAAAATATTCTGCATTTAAACTAGAATCTGACTATCTGGGAAGTCTAATCATTGTTGTTCCTATTTGAGCCAATTGTCTTTCAGTAAAGCTACCGAATCTCTCAAGAGAGAGGTGAATTGAAACACTGCTTCTCCAATGTCATAGGAAACATAGCCACTTGCTTTCTCTTAACACTTTTAAGACTTGTACACTCTGTTATTAAGGAATAGGAGAATACAAAGAATTCATCAGTTTCTGTATATCAGCTTTAACCTAATTTTCCAGGTTATGCGACTTACAACGCACTGTGACCAAACTTCCAGAGGGAGTGGAGAGAGATGCTTTGTTTCTTCAGAAGAGTTGTCACGCTGCTTGCTGTTCTTACTACATTCTCAATCTCCCTCCTTCCCTCTCTCTCTATCCCCTGCATTTCCTACTCCTCTCCTTTTTTTCCTTCAATCTTTCATATTTCTTCTCTATCTCTGAGATGCTGCTACTTAGCACTAATTGGTAGGAAGTCAGAGTGGAGTTTATCTGCACCCCTCTCTTCTGGAATCATCAATGCTGAGCCCATTCTGGAGAGGGGGATTGATGCGTCAGGCTGCTGCACTTTGAATGTCCCGTTTGGCATTTGTATCCTCAGCTGCCCGGCATAGACATCTTGCAAGTTCATATGCCTTTTCATTTAACAAGAACCTCTTTTATTTAATTTTTAACATGACATCTACAATTCTTGTGTTTTTATTATGCTACAATTCTCTGTATTTCCTATTATATATAGTTGCTAAATAAATCATATTTGAGAGACAATATTGTGAAACACTTGGTGTTTAATGTAATCCCGTTTGGTGGGGCTTCAGATGTTGGATAAATTGAGGAAAACCTGAAGTAGACCAATTCAAAAACTGATATAGCTTTGTCAGAAAGTGATTTTTGCACAACTAGAGAAATATACATTGAACACCTACTATTTGAAAGCTCCTGACTAGAAGCATGGTGCATATATGAATATGGAAACCTAAATGGTTTCACTAGAAACATCAAGTATTATTGAGGAGATAATCTATGCACATTGTAATATATACATAGTAACTCGAACATCTAAAAGGAATAAGATGCAAGCTGGGTGTGTTGACACGTGCCTGTGGTCCTAACTACTCGGGGTGCTGAGGTGGGAGTCTGAGGCTGCAATGCATTATGATAGCGCCTGTGAATAGCCACTGCAATCCCAATCTAGACAACCCAGCAAGACCTCATCTATATGAAAAGGAAAAAAGAAGAAAGTAACCACATCCGAGTGAAACGTAGCTGCACGTATTAGAAGAGGTAAAAACTGCTTCCATTTTTAGAAATTCCAAGAAAACGTGAGTCGATGCCCAAATAATAAATAATAACAAAAGTTTATAATCACTATCTGTTTTCCACATGCAGCATCCCTGTAATATTTAACAAATAATATTTCCAGCCGAGCACAGTAGCTCACACCTGTGATCCTACCACTCTGGGAGGCTGAGGCAGGTGGATTGCTTTAGCTCAGGAGTTCAAGACCAGCCTGAACAAAAGTGAGACTCCATTTCTACTAAAAAAAAAAAAAAAATGGTAGAGGTAGGTGGCACCTATGGCTCAAAGGAGTAGGATGCCGGCCCCATATGCCAGAGGTGGGTTCAAACCCAGCCCCAGCCAAAAACTGCAAAAGAAAAAAAAAGTTAAGGCAGAAGAATCACTTGAGCACAAGAGTTTGAAGTTGCTATGAGTTATGCTACCACAACATTCTACCAGGGCAACAGAGTGAAACTTCGTCTCAAAAAACAAAAACAAAACAAATAATACCTCTATTCCAGCAAAGGGGTATCAAGATGAGTAAAGCAAAATGAATCTCAGAGAGAGAGTTCTCCATTGGCAGTCTCCACACAGAGCCTTCCCTCAGATCTATCCACAAACATCAAGGAATCAAAGTCAGAGGTTCAAGCTACTGGGTCTTTTAATGAGGTATAAATAGCTGTATTCATGCAATGTGGTTAATCAGATGAACAAACAGAGGAGGACCCATGAGACATTGGGAAAAGATGTTACACGTTACATGTGTGAGTTGATCAGTCAGCTTTCAGAGCAAAAACCCCTAGAAAGCAAAAGCCTTTGTGAAATGCATCAACAGTGAATTTATCCTGTTATTTTTTCCTGTCAAGTAGTGAACTAAACAGTATACAAAGGCCAAACTTTAACAGTGAGAAACTGGGTGGCACCTGTGGCTCAAAGAGTAGGGCGCTCTTTTTCTTCCATTCTTGAGATACTTTGCTAAGAAGAATATTTTCCAGCTCCATCCATGTAAACATGAAGGAGGTAAAGCCTCCATCCTTCTTTAGGGATGCATAGTATTGCATGGTGTACATATACCACAATTTATTGATCCATTCGTGGGTCAATGGGCACTGGGGCTTCTTCCAGCCCAATTTATAACTGCTAGGTCTTTTGGGCTGCAATAAACATTCAGGTGTAAATATCTTTATTATAATGTGATTTTTGGTCTTTTGGATATGTACCTAGTAGAGGAATTATAGGATAAAATGGCAGGTCTATTTTTAGTTCTCTAAGTGTTCTCCAGATGTCTTTCCAAAAGGAATGTAGTAGTTTGCAATCTCACCAGCAGTATAGAAGTGTTCCCTTTTCTCCACATCCACACCAGCATCTCTGATTTTGGGACTTTGTGATATGGGCTAATCTTACTGGTATTAGATGATAGTTCAAACTAGTTTGGATTTGCATTTCTCTGATGATGAAGGATGGTGAGCATTTTTTCATATGTTTGTAGGCCATGCACCTGTCTTCTTCAAAGAAGGTTCTCTTCAAGTCCCTTGCCCACCCTCAGATGGGATGACTTGTTCTCTTCTTGCTAATACATTTGAGTTCTCTGTGGATTCTAGTTATTAAACCTTCATTGGAAACATAACCAGCAAATATCTTCTCCCATTTTGAGGGCTGTCTACTTGCTTTACTTACTGTGCTTTTGGCTGTGCAGAAGGTTTTTAATTTGATAAGGTCCCAGTAGTGTATTTTTGATGTTGCTTCAATTGCCCAGGGAGTCCTCTTCATAAAATTTTCACCCAGGCCGATTTCTTCAAGTGTTTTCCCTATACTTTCTTCTAGTATTGTTATAGTTTCATGTCTTAAGTTTAAATCTTTAATCCAGTGAGAGTCAATCTTAGTTAGTGGCGAAAAGTGTGGATCCAGTTTCAGTCTTCTACAGGTCGCCAGCCAGTTCATCCAGCACCATTTGTTAAATAGGGAGTCTTTTCCCCCACTCAATGTTTTTAATTGGCTTGTCAAAGATCAGATAACAGTAAGTAGCTGGGTTCATCTCTTGGTTCTCTATTCTGTTTCATACATCTACCACTCTTTTCTTGTGCCAATACCATGCTATTTTGATTGCTATGGATTTATAGTTTAGTCTGAAGTCTGGTAGTGTGATTCCTCCTGCTTTGTTTTTATTTCTGAGTAATGTCT
>NW_003852443.1:4388148-4389474 GCF_000181295.1 Otolemur garnettii
AGTGGGGAATGCCTCTGCCACCACCTGCAGGACGCGTGGCTCTATCAAGCAATTCTGGGCACGCCGGAGATGAGGACTCTTCCTCCGCTGCCCACAGGTTGCGTGTTTCTCTGGAAAGCAGTTCTGGGCCCTCCCAGAATGGGAGGACTCCTCTACCGACCCCCACAGGGCACACATGGCTCTAGCAAGCAGTTCTGGGCCCACTCAGTGGGCCTAGAGCAAGGAACTCCTCAGCAGCCACCCGCAGAATGCGTATGGCTCTAGCAAACAGTTCTGGGCCTCCTTGGAGCATGGGACTCCTCTGCTGTCCACCAGGGGTCTTGCAGAGCTCTAGCAAGCAGTTTTGGGCCTTCTTAGAGCTGGGGACTCTTCTGCCACTGCTCACAGGGCGTGCACAGCTCTAGCAAGCAGTTCTTGGCCTGACCAGAGCTGAGGACTTCTCCGCCGGTCCCCATGGGGCGTGCGTGGCTCTAGCAAGCAGTTCTGGGCCTGCTGGAGTTGGGGACTTCATTGCTGCTTCCCCTTGGCTCTAGCAAGCAATTCTGGGCCTGCCTGGAGTGGGGGACTCCTGCACTGCCCCCTGTGGGGCATGCATGGCTCTAGCAAGCAGTTATGGGCCCCCAGAGCAGTGGACTCCTCTGCCGCTGACCACGGTGCACAAGGCTCTAGGAGCGGAGGACTCCGCCGCCACTGGTGGTGGGTTTTGTACCTTTTGATTGTATTTTTGGGGTTGCAGCTTGCCTCAGCAAAGTTGTTGTGCAATCTTCATTCTTCTCTCTTGGTTCAGCTCCAAACCATCAGCTTACTTGCTAAACTTCAGTCCTTTAAGTCTCCTTCCGGACAGGAGCCTCTGTGGGAAGCTGGCTGCAGTCTGCCATCTTGGCTCCCCCCAAATATTTCATCTTCTTTGGCACTACTGTGAATGGAATAGAGTTCTTGATTATTTTTTCTGCTTGACTGCTGTTGGTATATACAAAGGCTACTGATCAATGTATGTTGATTTTGTATTCCTGATCACAGCTGCTGTATTCCTTGATCACTTCTAAGAGTTTTGTACTAGAATCCCTGGTGTTTTTGAGGTATACAATTATATGATCTGTGAAGAGTGAAAGTTTAATCTCTTCTGATCCTATATGGATACCCTTGATTACCTTTTCTTCCCCACTTGTGATGGCTAAAATTTCCATTACAATGTTAAAGAGCAATGGAGACAATGGCCAGCCTTGCCTAGTTCCTGATCTGAGTGGAAATGATTTCAATTTAACTCCATTTAATACAATGTTGGCTACAGGTTTGCAGTAGATGGCCTCTATCAATTTAAGAAAT
>NW_003852443.1:4390318-4395236 GCF_000181295.1 Otolemur garnettii
CCACCTTAGGTGTACGTGGCTGGCGCCCTAGCCGGTTGAGCTATAGGCACCAAGCCGAATTTTTTGAATTTCTGAATGGTCTGTTGTTATTTCATCTTTACCATTTCTGATTAATGAAATTAGAGATTTTAATCCTTTTTTCTTGGTTAGGTTGGCCAAAGGTTTATCTATTTTATTGACCTTTTCAAAAACCAAATTTCTGATTTGTTGATCTGTTGTATAACTCTTTTGTTTTCAATTTCATTTAATTCTGCTCTAATTTTGGTTATTTCTTTTCTTCTGCTAGGTTTGGGATTGGAATGTTCTTCCTCTTCCAGTTGCTTGAGATGTCCCATTAAGTTGATAACTTCCTCTCTTTCTGTTCTCTTGAGGAAGGTTTGCAGTGCTATAAATTTCCCTCTTAGGACTGCCTTTGCAGTATCCCAGAGGCTTTACAATACTTTAAAATGTAAAACCCATTTTAGCTGATGGGAGAGCTACATGGTACATTTCACTCACAGCCTATTCTGTTGCAGGGCTTCTACTTTAGGTTCAAGGAGCTCAAAGTCCTGGAAAAATAATGAAAGAATGAGGCTGCTTGTGCCAGCGACAGTCATCCCAAGACCTCCAGCTTCCCCAAACCTGCCAGCTTCCCTGAGGACTTGGAGTGTCAGTCCCTCCAGCACACATAGTAGTCTAGAAAGGCTGGCCACAGGACTGGTTCTCAGCCATTGGGGTGCATCAGCACCACCCAAAAGGCTCATTAACCAACAGATGGCTGAACCCCATCTCCAGAGATTCTGAATCATCAGATGGGAGGGAACCCAGGTCAAGCTGATGCTATTCAGCTACAGACCTATTTTCAGAGTCACAAGCCTGCAGGTAAAGCTTAAACTCCTTGGCACAACATTCACATCCCCTCACAGTCTAACTGTAGCCTACTTTTTATGTCATAGTTTTCATTACATTATTCACTGTTCTTGGACGTCTGCAATGTCTTTGCTCTGAGTGCTTCTCCTGCCTGGTCTTGTTGGGCCTCTTGCATCTTTACCTGTCACCAGTCCTCCTTCCCCTAAGGATCTCTGCATATGTCTGCTCTCTGGCAAAGCCTCTTCTCATATCTCTGGCTAGAACTTGAAATCACTCTTCTCTGGATTAGCAAAGATCTCACATCCATCCGTATGGGTGTAGCTCTCTGCATCACACACTTGCTGCTAGATTTTAAGGTAAAGAAACACCAGCTCTTATGCATAGTAAGTGTTCAGTAAATATTTGTTGAATAAATGAATGTGAATGAATAAGTGAAGGCAGGAAAGAAAAGTTCATGTGTGTCCTCCTTAGTATATGGCAGAGTTCATCCTTTTCAGATAACATTTTGAGTTAATTCAATCAAAATAAACCTCATTTTTCAAGCACTTTAGATGTCCAGAATCCTAAAAAGCCATTTGTGGTTTTTTCTCAGAGAAAACACATGGGGAATGCATTAATTCTTAATTCTTAATAGCACACTAAGAGCAAACATGACTTATATGGGAGAAACATTAAGATCCCTCCGTCTGTCTCTTGTCTCTACCTCTGGGGATATGGGTCTGCTGTTACAGAGGTGTATTTGTTATAGCAAATCCTACCACCTTTGCTAAAGAGAAAGGCTCACATTTCCCAGGTGTTTTCCCATGACCTTGATAATTAATAGTGGGAACTATACAGGATTTAGGACTAGGATGACTCTAATTCTTAGGCATTTGTAGTTGTTAACCTCAACATAACCTTCTCTCTAACTGCGAAGACGTTGATAGTGAAATAATGATGAAGAATATTTAAAGGGTCTAGACAGTATTAGAAACACTGTTGGTCCTTAATAAATACAAATTTAAATTATTATTTTGTATTTATTCAAAAGTCATTATTTCTGGTTGAATTGTATGTGAAAGATGTGAAGTAAGAAATATCTCACTCAGAGTATCCCATAAAATTTGGCCGTCTGTTCAATTTTGGACGTAATCATTTTCCAGCCCTGTGGTCTTAGACAAACCTCAATTTTCTCATTTATAAAATGGAGATAGTAAGAGTGCCTATCTTATAGAGTTGTTGGGATGAAATGCCCTATGTAAGGTGCTGAGAATATTGCCTGACATGTAGAATAACATAGAAATAATATGAACTATAAAAGTAAGAATCCACCAGGAGCTCCATCCCCTTCCTTTAAAATTAATTGATGTTTATAGATTCAAGAACATATTCTGGCTTTAAGTTCAGTAGCAATATCCCAAAAGTCCACATGATGGAGAGGTTGCTCCATGCAAAGAGTAGGCCAGCCGTGGCCTGTTATCATGAACTTTAACTTTGCTTGAGGAAAGGCAAAATCACATATGTAGCTATAGATAAATAGATACAGATAAACTGAGATATAGACTGATGTATATGTTTAGAAAATGGGTAGGAAAACACATCAATAAATTTGTTGGTTGCAATATCATGCAGACATTCTATTTTAGGGAAAAAATGTAATGCAAATATTAAAGAGAAAAATAACAGCATAAAGATAACATAATGGCAATTTTTAGACTTTCTGGAAGCCTTATTAAGTCAAACACAGTATCAGACATCCAGGGGCACTGAGAAGCAAAAATAGCAGTTTCTCAAAAAAAAAAAAAAAAAGAAAGAAAGAAAGAAAGAAAGAAAAGAAAAGAATGAAAACAAAAACTCAGAAAGTATTCACATACACACCCCAGCAAACTCCTCAGATTTCACTGACTCTTTATCAGCAATATCAGCAAAATAAAAAAAGCTTTCTTTGGAGGAAACAAATAAGGAGTCTTTCTTAATGTGGAAGCTGTTGATGTGAGAGGAACAGATGTATCTCCCAAGTGTGGTGAGTCAGATGCAATCTAGAAGCCAAGTGGGTCAACACTGGAATCATGATCTTCAACCCCCTCAAAGCTACAAGAGACCTAGTCTTGGGGAAAAGGACACATTCATGTGCAGGTAACAGACCAGCAGAGCACAGAAGGCCACTGAGAGCCAGTGAGAGCCAGTGGTGTGGCCAGAGACTTGGAGAGGGAAGGGTCTGTCCTCCTCTGTTCACCTTTTGTTGGGACAGCGTCACCTCCTGTCCCTTGGGTCCCATCTACTCTGGATTAGCCCTCCACTTTCACCTGGCTTCTCCTTAGCCGAAGAGAATAGAGAAATGTAACTCTGGGATATATTTATTTAATAAGGCTTTAATTCTCTGTGCTTAATTAAATAGCAAACAGGTTAAGTTTCTTGTCTTTCTAAAAAAGTTTTCTTGTATTTCAGTGAGCTAACACATATAAATACATATATCCATATTTAGTATACATTTTGTGTATGTATTCATGTGTATATACATATTCCACATATACATGTGTATACATACATACACGCAAACATACATAAATTCTAGACACACACCTACACACATATATTGTTCAATACTAAAATGTTTTAACTCCACACTGCACAATGGAGGGAAACAAGGAGATTGATTTCAGTAACTGTATTTTCCCTAAAATATTGCATTAAATTCTTTTCTACAGATATAGTTTGGGATAGTTTATGGTAACAATGGCTGACTTTTAAAACTTTTTTGACCATACTACAAAAATTATTTTGAAATTTTTCATTTTGATATCAACCAGTTCCAATGAACTACCTCCCATGTAAAGTCCATTTACACTAACAATAAAAATGGGTAACTCAAGGGTGTATTGTATACAAGTCCAGAATTTAATAGTATAATTTCTATTTTAGTCATAATTGACCTTCATGTCAAGTTTTTAGTTTTTAGACTCCATTGAGTATTCTCAAAAACTGAGAAAGGACCCTGTAATATTCAAAACACTTGGCAAATGTAACTAACAAGTGACAAATTCAAAATAGAAAATCCTTGTCCCATTAGGGCAAAAGAAGAAAGAAGAAACCAACATATGGTGACATAATTAGTCTAATTAGGGAAACATAACCACAGAATTTATGCTGCAGGGGAAATGTAATAGGAAACTACCCATCTACTGCAATGCCTTGCTAATCTTTTCAAAGAAGAAAGAAAAGATATTCTCCTCTTATTATTAAAGAGATGTTCCGCCATCTGCAAGCTGTTTGTTTGTTAAAGTTCTTATTGTCCCATGGCTTCGATTATGGCCATATTAGTATATGTTTGTTATTTGTGAGAAGAATGACATTTTGAAGTCAAATTCATTCCTCCACTTGAGGAGAGTAGCCTAGAGAATAATCTCTTTAGTTCCTCAGTAAGTAGCAAATTATTTCTTTCAATGTCATAATATCTGTAGCATATTCCACACTTGCACGTATAGATCTGGGATGGTTGTGCTTGTTTTTGTCATGTTTATTTCTTTGGCAGTACAAAGTCCTGGGATTAGTAAGTAAAAATGACCATTCTTCACATCCTGGGATGGGTGAAGGGGGTAATAAGAAAAACAGTGATTTCTGAAATTATTTTCATTTTTATTTTGCCACTTATTAGGAATCAAGAAAAAGAAACAAATTTTAAAGATTGATGTTTTGTTCTTTAAGAAAATACTATTTGTAAGATTGTCATCAACTCAAATTCTCTCCCTTTTTAGATATTAAAGGGTTTTTTTTCTTTTCTTTTTTAGTAGTACATCATGGAAGGGGAATACTAATGGTTATTTTTTAAAGTACATGTTTAAAGGTAGAAAATATTCTAAAATGTAGAATATTTGTGCATATACAAAATGATGTATATGTATAGGAAATACTTTTTAAAAAGTTTCATATTTCCTTTGTTGTTGTTGTTATTGTTGTAAGTCATCTTAGCTTGAAGCCAGTGCCAAAGAGATAAAATAAAGCTCCATTTCTTTTCCTATCCCTCACAAATTTATCAATAGCAAAATTACCCACGTATGCTTTATGTTTGAAATAACATTCCTGTCTGTTA
>NW_003852443.1:4396820-4413205 GCF_000181295.1 Otolemur garnettii
GCCATAAAAAGTAGGATAGAATAATTAATATCTAGGTCTATTTAGCTACAGGTCTATCATAAAAATGACTGAATTTATGTATTTTTAATTAGCAAAGATATTAAATGAATTAATGTTCCTAACTTCCTGATATGTACAAGCAGCCAGTGCATCCTTTAAATGTTTAAGGAAGAGGGAAATGCCTAAATTCTGTTCATTTGGGAATTAGATACTGCTGACTCTAAAACCAATATCCATGCTCACTTTTACGATGAGAATCCTAATTTAGTTGGTGTGTGGCAAGGGACCTGGTTAAAAATATTTACTTTCTCAAACACCCTTGCATCAAGGAACAGCCCACGACACAGTTCTGGACGTGAGACTTTAGCTAAGGGTTTCTTCTTTGCTACAGATTTTTTCATTTTCTCTCCCCACTGTTCTTTCTGCTTGGAACAGACTAGAGCCCTGAAGCAGCAGCTCTCTTGAAGCTGTGATGTTACAATTCTGAGAACGTAAGCAATATGAAAAGTGCCTGTTGCTCTTTGCTGCCTTGATTGGGAGTTTTATTGTGTGACATAAACAAACCAGCATGCCACTGTTTGTTGATTTTTCTATTATTTGCCAAAGGCTCTCCTGCCTGTCACAATTTTGAATTTTCTGTGTGTTCTAAGGAAAACGTCTCTAGGCCTCAATTTTCCCACCTTTAAAATGAAGAGTATAAACCAGAACTCTGTCTTGTTTTCCAGCTCAAAAAAACACGGGTGCCTCGAGGCTTACCTCACCTCTGGAAAATAAAAAGTCATAGTCACGTGCTCTGCAAACCCTGTAAATTTATTTTACCAAACTTCATATGGCCTTCTGGTGACCGTCTGCCCTTGTATGTTACCACCTATTGAAGAATCTGAATTTCAACCACTTCTAAAAGCAAACCACTTTAAGCACAAAACGAATAATAGAAAAAGTATGTCTACTTACATTAAACTATTTATGCATATATGTAATATTTAGTATTTATTTGCTAAATAAAGATGGTAATTTCATAGATTCCTGGGATTCACTGTGTTTATTACAAGTAAGCCTCCTTATTACTGAAAGTCAGAAAAAAAGGGAAGTAATTGCTTACGCATATCTATAGAGGAAGAAATAAAAACATGAAGGTGAATCCAATATCATGTTCATTTACTTCATCCAGATATTTCCTTTGTCTCCAAGCTTTGCCCTTCCTCCTTTGCCTGCTTTTTTGACTGATCCACTCTCATGTTCATCTTGCCTCTATGGACCAAGTCTCTACAGTCTGCAGGAAACAAATGATAAATCCAGGAAGGGAGGTGGCTGCCCCAATGTCTGTGTCCACAAAATAAATGTCAAGGAAAAATCTACAGTTGAAATGTAGCTTCTTTACAAAATGTAGCCAGGCCCCTATGCATTCACACAGATCAGTTTATTTAATTCACAGGCTATTGTGAAGTGGCAAACTTTACCGCCATTGTTTTGAATTATGTGAAATGTTTGCTAAGCTCACACCTTAATTACTTATCTTGCAAGTGCTTGCCCCTTCCAAAAGTTTTCTAAAGCTCATTCTCTGATATGTAGTTCTTCAGAATGTTATTATTATAAAATCCAATAATTTAATTTTAATAGATTTTATTTTTCAGTAATAGATACTTTTTTATTCATATATGTGCTGGAGTTTTTGAGATCAGTGACTTAGGAAATAAGAAAGGCCATTTCTTCACACATTCCCCCTGTTCAGAGAAAGTCAATACTAAAGATGACATATGAGAATAAACACTTTAATGTAAGTAAACATGCTTTTTTGATTATTCATTTTATACTTGAAGTTGTTTGCTTTTAGACGTGGTTGAAAAAACATATACTTTAAAAAATAATGCAAAGGACTTGGTTTATTTATGAACTCATAGATTTATACAATAATTAAGTGTAATACTTATACTTAAGTTGTTTGCTGAGACAGTATTCAAATGCAGTGCTTTCAAAACTTTATTCAATTGTCTACTACTTTTGTGATTTGGAGGTACCACTTCTCTAGCAATTTAGTAGTTTTCCTAAAGTGGGACTTAAAATACAGTCACAATTTGAACTTGCCTCATCCTAAGCAATAGCTATGAAATTGTGTATTTTTTCCTAATATAGATTGTATTTATACAATAACTTTAAAGTAATTATCCCTGGCCAACCTAAAAATGACCTTGCTTTCCACAATGTAAAAAACATTGGCATATACACATATTACAATTAAAAGTGGATGGTAAAATTTTTTAAGAACCAAAATTAGTCTGAGAAATTTGTTTTCTGAGAAATCTCTTACCTTGGAGAGCTCTGGGGAGAGAAAAGGGTTATAGCGTTCTTGTCTAATAGAAAGAACTCTGGCCTAGAGTCCTGCTAGCACTGCCACACTCTTTGCCTCATTCTTGTGGATAAGAGAAGAAAAACCCTAATGTCTTTACCTGGTACAGTCTTCCCTACATTCAGTATAAATTATGGAAGAAGATCCTAAAAGGAATGGTAGGATAATGAGAAAAACTTCTGAGGAAATGACGAAGTTTTATTGAAGGAAAGAGACCACTTAGGAGATGACATCAGAATGTTTTCTTTGTCTGAATGGCTGAGATAATAGGAAAAGGGTTAAAGTCATTCGGCTGAAGTTTACTCACAGGTGAATAAAGGAGGGGGAGATAAGGGTATAGGTCAGAGAAGGGGAGGATTCAACATGCAGAAGAACAATCTGGCTGGCTTGGGATGCAGCTGGCGTGCTTTTTTTTGTTTGTTTGTTTTGAGACAGAGCCTCAAGCTATCCCCCTGGGTAGAGTACTGTGGCATCACAGCTCATAGCAACCTCCTGCTTCAGCCTCCCAAGTAGCTGGAACCACAGGCACCCACCAGAATGCCCAGCTATTTTTTGGTTGCAGCCGTCATTGTTGTTTGGTGGGCCTGGGCTGGATTCGAACCCACCACCTTAGGTGTATGTGGCTGGCGTCTTAGCCACTTGAGCCACAGGCGCTGAGCCAACAGCTGGAGTTCTTGAAGACTATGCAGGGTGATCAGCCACTGGCCTGTGATGTTGAAGAGGATCAAGCACTAGACGAGGTTTGGATACAAGGCCTCTGAGGTCCTTTCCACCCCTAATAGTAACCGGCACCAATTATAAATATTCAGTTGCTATAAGCATTTTATAGGTCAGGTCTCACTTAAAGTCTCAACAATAGCCCAGTAGGGGCTGGGGCAGCTGCTCACATCTGTAATCCTAGCACTCTGGGAGGCCTGAGGCAGGTGGATTGGATTGCTTGGACTCAGGTGTTCAAGACCAGCCTCAGCAAGAGCAAGATACCATCTCTACTAAAAAGAGAAAAACTAGCCACGAATGGTGGTGCACACCTATATTCCCAGCCACTCAGGAGGCTGAAGCAAGGGGATTGCTCAAGCCCAAGAGTTTGAGGTTGCTGTGAGCTATGCTACCACAGTGCTCGGTCCAGGGTGACAGTAAGACTCTGTCTCAAAAATAACAACAATAACAAAACCAGAAAAACAATAGGTTAGGTATGATTTTATTCATTTTCCAAATGAAGAAACGTGGGTCTATAGTATGCTCGAAGTTGAATTTGAATCCAAGTCAGACTGTCTTAAAGTTCATCTACTAAACATTATATTATAAATGTGGTCTGGGAGCTATGAAGTCTTTGTTTTGTTTTGGTCAGAAAGTTTCTTTGCCCATTCTGCCAAATGGAAGTCAAGTCGTCTTCTTAAAGAAATTTCTGTTGTAAACTATAATTGCCTAAATATACAATTGCCCAGTGTATACAATATACTATCTAATTGTACAGCCATTATCTCAGCTAGTTTCCTTTAAATTCTTGAGAAAGCCAAAAACTTTCCCCCCCAGAACCTTAAGCTTTTAACTGTGATCTGTTTGTGTTTTGAGAGTAGAGAACAGGATAAAAAAAATTATCACCAATGACTAAAGAAAACTTATGCTTTTAATTTTGATCTCTCTGTTTTTCAGAAAGGAGAACAGAACAGGAAAATCCAGAAGTCATTCTATTTATTTCCCCAATGATGTTACAAAATCAGCAAAAGCTATGGATTTTTTATGTTTGCTGGATTCTTTAGAAAAAGCATTTGTGAAAGTGTCTGTTCAAGGAAAGGAAAGGACAATTTTATTTTTGTTAGCATATCAGAGTGAATTAAGGGATGTTGGGATGTTTTCCAAACACAAATAATTCAGACTCACTTAACACAAATATGGTTCTTAATCAGGTTTTAAGTAGAGAGAAACTTAGGCAATTCCTCACAGCAGGTGGTCTACAAACTTCCGAAAAATTTGACTTACTAAAGAAAAAAGGGGGAATTGAAGAGACAGAAAGAGAGAGAGCGAGAGAGAGAGAGAGAGAGAGAGAGAGAGAGAGAAAGGGAGAAAGGAAGAAAAGGAGGAGGGAGTAAAAAAGAGTGAAAAAGAAAAGAAAAAATAGAAAAAGGAAGGAAGGGAGGGAGGAGGAAGAGGGGAAGAACCAGAAAACTCATTCATCCACATGACACTACTTATCAAAGAGTTTTGCTTTTATTTTCTTGAGGAAAATATACTAAAGAATATGATTGTCCCTTCTACTTCATTCTCTTATAACTTAATAAAACTCTCTCTTAATCTCAATATTTATAATGCTCATATTCAGAATTCAAAATAATCATTTTAAGATCCCACAGCAGATTTCCTATTTGATTTTTTTTCTTCCTGTCCTAATTTTTCCTTGACTGACTTTTGAGATAGTTTTTCGTTTTGTTTCTTCCATGATGCTTGTGGACTTCACTAATATCATCAGTGTAGGAATCAAAATGGGCATACCTCCTTCCTTACTAAATGTGGTGGGTTAGCTACTTTGCATTCAAATGTCATGAACAATTAAAATTGTCCATAAGGCAAGAACTTCAAATTATCAAAAAGTCATATTCAATAAATATATACTATGTTGTAAAATCTTAGTTTGTATTGATCCTTTATTTTCTCTGCCAGTTCTATAGAAGAGGAATTATCCTTCCTTTATTTTCATAATTTCCTGCAGAGTACCTTTCTAGGGATAAGATCATGAAAAGTAATTATGAGTTAATGAATGGATGTCTATATGCATGAATTAATGGAATTTCTGATTATTTAGACAGTTTACAAAATACTAATTATTTATTGAAATGCTATAGGAAGTAGATTCCTAAATTTCAAGGAATAGCCAGGAAAAAGAAATGGGGGAATTTGGCTTTTTATTTTAAGATTTAGCATTCTTCTTTCTTAATAACTAGAATAAATTCTGGGAAGTATTTCACAGCTTTAAAAATGAAGAGAATTCTATAATGATTCTCTAAGTAATCTCTATAAATGATTCTATAAGTAATCATTAATATGTATTGTTGGAGGGAAAGAGATATTTAATATGCAATATTGTGGGGTTATGGAATCACAAAACCTGACATTTCTTCCTCATTTTGAACACCGTGTTCTGTTCTTTATTCAGAAAGATGATAAATGTAGATCTTAATCTAAACATTTCACTAGACATTTCTCTTTAATTTAAACCCACAAAAACACCATCATCTAAATGTATTTAATATTTATTTTTTACTCTAAAAGTGATGCTATTTACATTTGACCTTAGAATGCAAACCTCTTCAGTAAGACATCGGGGATTAAGCTCTGGCAGTATTAAAGTGAGAACAGTCACATTTCTGCACATTTCTACCTAGTTCAAAAGAAAAGAATCACTGTCAAATGAATGCTTATTCTTTAATTGTCAGTGATGAGGAACAATTTGTACTTAGTTCTAAAGTTCAGTCAAGGAGGCTTCCAGGAGGTGGGTAACTACTGTGTGAGTGTGGAGTGCAGAGATGGAGGATGCTTCTGCAAGTCAAGCAGTGGAGTTCCACGGGATATCCAGAAAAGTTAATAGTTCCATTATCCCCAAGAAGCCTTCCTGCTGCAGCCGGGCAATTAATGGTCCCACTGCTCCTCTCTCTCATGGACGCCTTCTTCTTCTTCAGGGAACGCTGGTTCATTCTGGCCTTTCAGATGCTTAACCCCTGAAATTATAAAAATTGTACAAAATTTAAGCAAATTTTGTTTCTGGTAGATACACTGGAAAACATAAAAGAAGCGAGGAGTTGTCCTGGTTGTTTATGTGTTTTTCTCCAAGAATCTTAACGATGTAATCCTATATTTAATCCTATATAAACTGTTTAATTCACTGAGCAATAAAAACACACGCAGCCAAATTTCCATTAGAGTCGAGCTATCTTTATAATGAAATCATCTCCATTAAGGATTGCATCACAGCCTATTAAAAACTTGTTAACTAAAAAATCTGCTCATGGGCTCTTATTATAATTCTGATGTATCATTTAGTTCAAATATTGCTTTTGGCATTTCTGAATTCTGTTACAAGGAGAACCATTGAAACCCCTAAGAACAAAAGGGTATGTGTGTGCCATTTCTGTAACTTATAAACAACAAAACAATCGCAATATTGTTAGTCTTCTTTAGAAACCTGAATATACCCATCTGAATACAGAACACTATTCAAAATTCTTCAATAACTTCCCCCGCAACCTACAGAGTGGGAGACATTGGCACACATTTACCTGCTATACGAGGTTTGGTTGATCTGGCTTCTACCTGTGGGGCCTCATTTCTCACCAGCCCTGCCTGCTCCTGTTCCCATGGTCATTCATGATTTAACAATGCTAATTTACTTTCCCCATTCCTTGACCACTCCAGGCTCCTTAGGTATCCATGCTTCTCTCCCTTGGCTCTCATTGCCAGTCTTCATCCTGCTCATGCATCTCAGAATCTCCCACTCACCCTTCCCTATCAGCTTGTTTCCTCTCTGATGGCTGCCACAATTCAGTGCCTAGCAAACACTAGGTGTTTATTAAAATCTATTATCTAAAATGATCAAATTTAATAAAATAACAATTTGGCATATGCCTTTGGCAGTTCTGCAACCATCTATCTTCACTTTTTTTCCAATATTAATTCAAATATGGAATATAAACCAGGAAGCAACTACTAAAGTCACACTCAATCTGCAAAATTATCTTTCATTTCCCTGGAGTCTGTAAAGACATTGTTCTAAGCTGAAATTCTTTGCATAATGTGGAAAACTGTATACTTTTTTAATATTTTAGACAATTGGTTTATGATTTTTTATGGTATCAATGGACAATGCTCACGTAATAATAAATGAAGAGAAATCATTGCTCATGTTGCTATAAAACAGAATCAAGAAATGTGTGAGTATGTGTGCACCACAGTCAGAAAGAGTGTAATTTGACAAAGAGTGACATCCTTCACTTGGTGGATTATCTTGAGAAAATATTTTATCAGTTATAATAATATTTAAGTAGTTTAATTTCATCATCAAACACAGATCACTCACAATTCCTGTTGAGCCAAGACTGTACAGAGAAATTTGCTATTAAGTAATGGGACTTATTTTATATTATTATAAATTACACTGAAAGAAGTCTGAATGCTAAGGAAAAAGGACAGGAGTTTAAGCATCCAACCAGTTGTTCTGCTAAAGTCTTAAATATGTGGGGTGTGTGTGTGTGTGTGTGTGTGTGTGTGTGTGTGTGTGATTAAACCTCACAACTCCTTCAGGTAAAAACCTGGATGGTAAAATTTAGACTTAGAGAAGGTAAGTGATTTGTTCAAGCTTAAAGGGGTAGAATGGTGCTGAGAGAACTCTTACACATAGTCGGCTCTCAATATATACTGAAAGAATAAATGGATGAATGATTAAGTCATGAAGTTCCATTGTCAGGGCATACTAACTCATTTTACCAGGAGCTTTTTGGATGCTGGCCTAGATTTTCTTATTCTCCAGGATTTATCATAGGTTAACCTGGTTCAAAGATCGTAGGGTGCCCTCAGAAATATTAAAGCATAGTCATCATTCAAGCCACCTGATCTAAGGTTGCCTACACACCTCAGGTTTGCAAAGGTTCTATTAACTCCAGAGCTCATCTCTCTCATCCCCAGGTAACTTCAAAGTAATGAACTTGTGTTCAAGACAATATTCTTTAAATGAGAGTTAATGAGCTAAGGCCCACATTGATTTGTCTGAATGAGGCCATTAAGTGTAAAAAAAAAAAATTAAGTAAAATGTCCAACCAATTAAACCATAATCAACCATTTCCCACATTTTTGTACATACCTACTTGCTTAACCTAGCTACATTTAATTTATTTTATAATAATAACGGTCACAAAGTTATACAATAAAGTCCAATTTTTTAAAAGTCAAATTACTTACTAGAGCTAACCTCAGAAGTTTCCCTTCCTAACCTTATTAGTTGCGATATTAATTATGTCCATGAAAAGTCTTGACCAGGCAGGAGCTGGTCACCTGTTATAATGTAGGTGTTCTGTAGAACATCTACCACAAATTCTTTGGTTCCCAAAGCACTTTACTTTAATGCCATTTTTCAACAAAATAATGGATGGTTGCTTAATCCGTACTTTGAAACAGTCTTTAAAACAATCTTTCTCTTTCCCTACGAGCAATATTTATTCAGTCATAGAATCAATAATGCTGAGATTAAATTGTGAAGTCTGCTGAAGACTATCTAATAATTTCTGTCTCTCCCCCACCTCTCTTGCATCCCCAAACACATACCTAATTTGTGTTTTAATTTTCTTTATAGCCTCATTTGATGTTTAATGAAGATTATAGTTAATGTAATTCTGGAGGTGGAGGAAAATAAATTGATCTTGGGGTGTTGATCGATTTCTCAGAAATTGTTCCTCTGCCAAATGCTATGAGCATGAGGAAATCTTCACCTGCACAGGGGCCACAGCTTGGCAAGTGACAAAGAGCTTCCTGGGGCAAGCACAGACTCAGCAGGGCTGCATGCAGACACAAGTCAAAGGAATCCCCCAATAGAGTTTAATTTCTTTGTAGCGAAATGAACTAGAGAGAAAAGGTACCACATACAAGACCAGGCTGTGTAATATAAAAATGCGAAGGAATGAAGAAAATAGAGTTGGAGGGAAAGAAAGTAGACTGAATAAAAACGAAGAGGAAAAAAATATGTGCTTCTCTAGTCTGTCAATGAGGAGGTTAAATGTGAGTAGATGAACATGGTAAGTGACTGAACGGAGCATTAGTAACCGCGAATCTATAGAGGGAGGCTTATATTTGAAAACTCAGGTCAATATTTTTGATCAATTAATTTGGAACCAAAGATAGCAGCTTTGTTACATTTGTAGATGACACAAAATTTGGAAGAAAGAGTGACGTGAATGGTAAAACTAGAATTCCAAAATGCTTTCAAGAATTAGAATGATGGTCTGAACAATTAAGGTAGAGATCAGCAGGATCTGGGGATTTAGACAGGTTATTTTGGTTCTAAAAAAGAGACTATGAGGGCAAACTTGAGTGATTGTAATTAAGGGTTTTAGGTGACCCCCACTAACTAATTTCACAGGACCCAATAGAAGTTACCTATTTCTAGGCATGGAGTTTGTGACGGGTTAGTGGTATACCTGATGGCGAAGTCATCAGGCTAGGAAAGGGAGTTGCTCTCTAACTGGGTGTTGGTCAGACCCCTTTCACAATATGCTGCCTAGTTCTCAAATGTGTGTTTCAAAGGACCACTAAAGCGGGGAATTGGGTTTAAAAGAAGTTTTATGAAATGGGTGTGACTCATAGAGAAAAGTAATAGAGGACAATAGAGACTGCTTTGAATTCCTCAAATACTGGAAAAGAAATAAAATCAATCCATGTAGCTCATGAAAGTGGGAGTACTGTCAACGGCTGACATTTCTGGGAGGGGGCAGATATAGCTCAATATAAGGAAAGCAATTCTAAATGCTTTGTTTGCCCAGCTATAAATATGAGAGTGAGTGCCCATCACCATATTTGTTCAAGTCTAAGCTAAATGCCCCCCTCAGAGGTGAGACATGGGTGGTCCCTTCATTGAGTAGGAAAAGTTAATAATCTCACTGACCCTGAGATGCTATTAATCCACAAATGAAATATTCTATACTGTGAAAAATGTTCTTAGTTTTGCCAGCTCTGTGTTACCAAAAAAGTAATCATGACTTCAAGTGGCATAAGGGCCCCAATCCACATTTTAAAACTAGTACATTTTAGGAGTAGCAAGTATAAATGGATTCACTTTTTTTTTTTTCAAACACATACCTTATACCTTAGAAAGCATTTTAAAGTCCTCTAGGGAATCTGTGGTTAGATTTTAGAGACACTCTAACCATCTTAGAACTCTATTTATAGGCGTATTTGTGCTTTTTCAGGGAATAAAGTCCATGGTTTTCAGTAGAATCTCAGAGGGATCCGAGACTCTCTTTAAAGAAGAAGAAAGTGTTTCAGATGGTGAAGTGACTTGCTTAAATTCACACAATAGGTATTGGGTGAGGTGGGACACAAACTTTGTCCTCTAAGTGCTTTGGGGGACACTTTGTCTGTGTCACCATAATTAATCTTCTATGGTCATTGATTTTTTTGCCCAAGTTAAAACCAGAAAAAAAAATATGGTGAGTTGGGATCATGAGGCCCTTTTAATTATCAAAGAACTTTACATAACTAATAGATTTGGGTGTGACTTTTTAATCTTTTTGTTATTGTTATTATTGTTTTTAGCAGAATTTTGAGTAAGGAAATAATAGTTTAACCTTTCCCTGGAACACTCTCATAATAAAACCGAGTTATAAATAACTTTTACATCATTAGAAGAGGCAGTCTTTCTCTCTGCTGTGCCCAGACCTGGGACTAGACTCTGGGAGACAAGGCAAAAATATCATGGTCTCTGTAGAGGTTGTGAGACAGTCATCAAGCCATATGAGTTGTATGTAATAAAGCCCCTACTGTGTGCTAAGTATGAGAGAGATGCAACTACAGATCAGATGAGGACATAGGCCAATAGGTAACAGCGTGTATATAAATGAAGAAGTCTTATAGACCAGTAGAACACATGGTGGGAAAGTTCCACTAAGGGAAAAAGAGCTCTAAGTCAGACCATAGTAATTTGGACAGCCATTTATTGAGTAATATGCTTATGATATTCAGGGAAACCGCAAACTTGATATCCATGCAAAAACTATTTGCAAAATACATTGAACAGCCATCAGTTTTCTGAAAACCTAATACACATGTGTACAAAGGAGTGATTTCAGTGGCCCTAAAATAGATGGCTTTCTGATGGTTCCTAGAGTATTAGCTCCCTAAATAGTATCAAAATAATTATGCCAGATATACTCAAGGAACATAATTTAACCTATGAGGTGAAACAAAAAGGCCCCTCAGTAAAAGCATCTCATTTCTCAGATTTCACAATTTCTCAAAATGCTTTGGTATTTATTGTATTTTTTTATCTTCTTTTCATTCATTTTCAGTGAGTAGCTATCTGTGGGGCACAGAGATCAAGGGACGTCTTGCCTGCATTCTGAAACTAAAAACGTACCATGTCCTATCGTCACCATAAATTTGCCCCTTTCTACTTTATTGGAAGTAAATTGTATGTGGACAGCACAGTTAGTGTCTATTCTAATCCAGTGACCGGCCAGTTAATATAAACTGCGGATCCATGTACAGTCATTTCCCTCACCTCTCTGCTGCTTGAGGCAGCATTCCTCTGTAGAACAGTAAGGGTGTAATATGCTTTGGTCTTTATGACGTGTGGGAATAGGGATAACATGCTATGTGATATTATAAGTATTATATGCTTTATATGTATTTTTACCTATTTATGTTTTTCACCAAAGCTGCTGCCCAAGAGTGAAGTTGAGATGAATGAGAGGTTTAGTAATAAATACTAAGAAGTTAGGGAAGAAGGCATTATTACTGCTACATCGTTAGCAGTATGAATTCAAACAGGATCTATGGGAAACAATCTGGTATCACTTACCAAAATGTAAAGAGCCCACAGCTTTATCAGTAGGTCTGAGGTTGGGACCAGGCAAAAATAAATGAACAAATTATGTATTACATGTTTCACATATAATATTACACATAACATAATGTACACACACACACACACAATTTTATGAGTATTCTGTTGCTGCTCAGGCTAGGATGAGAATGACTTTGATAGGCTGAGTGTCTCTTTTGCCCTTTACACTCAAGCAGCTTCTAAAACCCTCTTTGTCTTCTGAAGCTAATGCATTTCCCATGAATATAGAAGTAAAGTTAAATTTTTAAGCCTACACATAATGGAGCTAAAGAGTATTAGGCAATTTTACTTTAGAAAGAGACAGAATGGCTCCCTAGCCTGCAAGACTTGACTGAAATTGATTGAATACAATACCGTATCTAAAAAAAAAGAATGCATCGATCAGCAAGAGTCAGTGGTTAATCTTAAAAGCACTAAAAATACAATAACAAAAGAACAGTTGAATTTATAGCCAAGGAAGCAAATGTCTGTGTTATTTAAGCATATCCAGGGAAGGACATCTTGTACTGGCATTTCAGAAGGCTCTGTCCTCTGGGCAGGGTACTTCCCTACGGAAGCAGTGGCCCGATGCCAATGTGTGCTGCAGTCACATAATGAAATTGCCCCGCTCTGATTCTCTGATCACCAAGGGATCACTCTATTAACAACAGAGCTTGCTCACGAGAGACGAAGGACTGAAAAGACTAATATTGTCTTTATATGACAGACATATTTCTTATTTTGAATCAAATTTATATTCTAGTTTTATTTCAGTCTCAGTGTGCTTTATATTGAATACAAATGTCCCCAATTCAACTGACTCTAGGTCATGGTCAAGGAGATGGAGTTTGGAAGGCTGCCAAGTGGAGAGGCTGAATTTGGCAATCTGCAGAGATATAAGGGGGTGAGGGAGAACAGCCACCACCTGACTTTAATACTTACTATAAAGCTATGGCCATCAAAACAGTCTGGCACTAGAGAAAGAATAGACAAATGGAACAATAGAACAGAATAAAGAGTTTAGAAATTTACCTATGTAAGTACAGTCACCTATCCTTTGGCAAAGGAGTAAGGGCAGTGCAAGGGAGGACAGAGAGTCTTCCCAGTGGTGCTAGAACAACTGGGACATTGGCATACAGAAAAGATGGATTTAGATATTTAACCTAAACACTTCAAAAAGTATGGATGCAGACCTAACTGTAAAACACTATATTATAAAACTCCTAAAAAATAATATAGGAAAAAATCTAGGTAGCTCCTGGAATGGCAATGACTTTTTAGCTATCGCACCAAAAGCATGATACTTGAAAGAAAAAGAGAATGATAAGCTGGCCTTCATTAAAATTAAAAAAATTCAGCTCTGGGAAAGGCAATTTCAAGGATGAGAAGTCAAGCTACAGATTGGAAGAAAATATTTGCAAATCTGGTAAAGGATTGTTACCCAAAGGATTCTTAAAACTTAACCATAAGAAAACAGGCATCCCAACTGAAAATGAGAAAAAGATATGAAAACACTCAACAGAGAAAAATACCTGATGGCAGGTGAGCAGACGACAAGATGTTCAGCATCACATGTTATTAGAAAGCTTCAAATGACGACAATGAGACACCACAACACACTGATAAAAATGTCTGAAATCCCAAACCCGGACAACATGAAACGCTGGCAAAGATGCTGAGTGGAGCAACAGTGGTTCTCGCTTGTTGCTAACGGGAATGAAAAATAGTATACTTTGGAGTATGGCTTGGCAATTTCTCACAAAACTAAGACCAGATTTATTACCATAAATCTAAACATCACTAGATGGTATTTATCCAAATTAATGGATAACATGTGCACACCAAAACCTGGATGTAGGGGCTTATAGCAGCTTTGTTCATGATGGCCAAGACTCCTGTACTTTCTGCTCCATTTTTCTGTGAATCTAAAACTTGTCTAAAATAATAAAGTTATGAATTTGTTAAAAATCGCTTTTGATGCAACATTGAGATTAATTTGTTCTGAGGCAAAAGATAAAGCAAGCTAACCAGGTCCGAGGCTATTTCAGAGGGAAATAAGGAGCACGTTAATGGGCATAAAGTTTCGGTTTTGCAAGATGAGAAAGTTGTAAAGCTCTCTGTGCAATAATGTAAA
This sequence comes from Otolemur garnettii, assembly GCF_000181295.1. Taxonomy (NCBI): domain Eukaryota; kingdom Metazoa; phylum Chordata; class Mammalia; order Primates; family Galagidae; genus Otolemur; species Otolemur garnettii. Next base: position 4,410,882 of record NW_003852443.1, read on the forward strand.
TATAGTTAACACTACTGTCCTGGTGAACTATACACTTAAAAATGATTGAGATGGTAAATTTTATGTTATATGTTTTACCACAATTGAAAAAATACATATCAACGATGAGAAAAAAAATCTCTTGCACTATTCTAAGTGAGACATGATAAGGGCTGAGATCAAATTAACAATAGATAAGATGTAAAGAAGTGTTGATATACTGCACAATGAAAGGCAGAATCAATCCTATTTACTAAAAAATTGCTTATGGAGTATAAGTAAAAGAAAGGAGTTAAGCATATGGCCCCAAAGTTTTGTCTCCAAAGTGACTGAAAGAATCATTTACTAAGATGAGGAAGACTTTGATGAAGAAAGCATTTAATAGAACATCTAGAGTTCAGTTTAGAATGTTAAATGTCAGATTTCCCAATGGGTATCAAATATATATATAGAGAGAGAGACATCTGCATCTGAAATTCAGGGGAATATTCTCAGCTCGGGTACAATTGTGGATGTTATTGCTCGTTTATGTAATATTTAAAACCTTTATACTATTAGAGATCACCACACAAGGAAGTGAGTAAAAAAGGACAAAAATGTTCAAAAGCTGCGCCCTTGAATACTCCATTAAGAGATAAAGGATGACACAGAACCAGATACTATCCAGAAGCATTTTCTGAAGTAGGAGAGAAATGCAGGGTGTGGGAGAATGCACATCAAGTGAATACAAGAGATTAGAGATGGTGCGATCTTTCTGTGTCAAGAGCTGCTGAGAAGTCAAATAAATGATGGCTAAGAATTGATCTGTGGATTTAGCAACAATCAAGTCTTCCGTTACCCAGACAAAAGCAGCGTTGGTGGGAGTGAAAGAGGATGGAAGCCCACTTCTTTGGAAGCCCAAAAGAGATGAAGTCAGTGAATGTAGCCTCCCTTTCCAAAGAGTTTTGCTGCAAGAAGGGCAAAGAAGGGTGGTGCCTGTGGCTCAAAGGAGTAGGTTGCCGGCCCCATATACTGGAGGTGGCAGGTTCAAACCTGGCCCTGGCCAAAAACTGCAAAAAAGGGGGGAGAGATACAAAGAAATTCTGTTCTAGCTGATATGAACAATGGGATCATACAGTTTTATTTTTTACTTTGTTAAGGTATAATTAAAATACAATAAACTCAAAGGGTGTAATTAATCAATTTTGACAGATGTTTTCACCTGTGAAACCATTACTACACTCAAGATAATAAGCATTGACATCAGAAGAGGAATTTTTTAACCTGGAAAACTAGAGTATGTTCATGTGCAGATGGGTATGATCTAGCGAGGGAGGGAGACAACGATGGAGAAAACAGAAAGAGGAATTTCCAGAGCGATATCTCTGAATAGTCATGGGGAGAGAGAGATCGCACGATTGGAGAGTGGCACAAAAGATCATCTATAAGAACACCAATAAGATCACCTTTATAGCCTATCTAAGGCAGAAAGATAGACCACAATGGGGCCAGATGCTGTTAGCTGGGGAGATGTTGTGGGAGTCTGGAAAAATTATCATCTAATGGTTTTAGTTTTCTCAAGGAAACAAGTAGGTTCACTAGAAAAGAGTGAGAAGGGGGAGGATGTGTTGAAGGTTTGCAGAGAGAGGAGAAATCATTATCGAAGAGAGAGGAGGAAAGAATTTAGTAGCGAAATGTATTGTGCTTGCCAGGAAGCAGTAAGTGCCCACTGGAGGTTTTATAAGTTCATTAATTTAAAATAAGACTAGTTGATGAGGCTGTGTCCAATTACCAGTGAGCAGGTGTGGAGTAGCCAACATTAGATCTTGTAACTTAAAAAACCATGTCAATTTGTTTTGTTTTTTGTTCTATCTCTGCAATGTTCCCTTAGGACATCTCCAGGAAAATAAAGCAGAAATTATTTCCAACAAGAATGTTTGTATTTTGAACAATGGCAAGGACTGGACAATATTTAATCTGAAAGAACTGCTACATTTTAAGTATGCTAAAACCTAGGTTAGAACAATCCTTGGCAAAAATACTTCTTAAGAATCATTTAAATTCTGTCATCTCTTTATTGATGAGTCCATTTTTCCTCAGACCATGGTACACTCAAAGATTAAAAATTTTAACAGTTACCAAGGTTCAGGGTAATTCCATCCTCCCATAACAATATATTACCATCGGCAGAATTTGAGAGAAGCCCCTGGTTATAAGTTGAATTGTATCTCCTCAAAAATGCTAAATTCCGGCTCGGTGCCTGTGGCTCAAGTGGCTAAGGCGCCAGCCACATACACCTAAGGTGGCGGGTTCGAATCCCCAGCCCGGGCCTGCCAAACAACAATGATGGCTGCAACCAAAAAAAT
>NW_003852443.1:4413648-4436803 GCF_000181295.1 Otolemur garnettii
AAAAAAAAAAAAAAAAAAGCTAAATTCCTAACCTCAGCACCTGTAAATGCGATTTGATTTAGAAACAGAGTCTTAGAAGGTCATCAGGTTAAAATGAAGTCATTAGCATGTGCCCTGATCCAATATGACCCTGTCCCTGTTAACAGGGGAAATGCGAACCCAGAGCCAGACAGGTACAGAAGGAAAGTGACATGAACACACATGGAGAAGAATCTGCACTGCCAGCTAAGGAACATCTGTGGCTACAAGAATCTAGAGAAGCATGGAGTCTCCTTCAGCCCACAGAAGGAGCCAACCCTCCGAACTCCTTTATCTCAGACATCTGGCCTCCCAAACCATGACGCAGTAAATTTCTGTTGTTTCACCCACCCGGTGCATTCTTATGGCAGCCCAGCAAACTAATATGCCCATAGAATTGAATTACTTGTGGGGAACCCCTTCCATTCTCCACACTGCTGTTGCAGAGTTTATGTCCTGCTGCCCACAACACAGCCAGTTTATTGGAAGCACCTGCCACCAGACTAGATCAGCTCTGCCTTTCCTTTGGCAGTCATCTGCTAACCTCATGATGACATGCAGTTCTCTGGAGATAATAGCACCTCCTTGCCTTTCTCCATATCACTACTCCTAAAATCATCCTTAAATAAGAACTTTCGTTTCCCCCTAGAGGATCCATCTCCCATCCCCTCGCTTTCCTCTTTACTCAAGCTAAAGGCCATGGTCCCTCACTATAAAGATTCCTTACCTGTATGTACTCCCAAATCTTTGCCCTTCTCTCTGCTGCTGTATCCATCTGGCAAAATGACCATTGTGATGAAATCCAACTCTCTATAATTATAATGCTTCAACCCAGATGGAGAAAACACCTTATGGAAGCCTACAACCACACTAACTGAATTCCCATAAAAATTTTTGACCACAATTTTTAACTGGGCTTCAACATTTCCTGAAAGATATACTCTATTTCCCTATTTAAATCATTCAAAAATTTTCTCCGAATGCTATTCACTCTTACAGTCTCCACTATCCCCATACTCTCCTAAACTCAGCTGGTTTTACGGAATAAACAGAAACAGTCATTACAGAATTGAAATCAGCATGGCTAAATCTACCAATAAAGCTGGATCTATACTCAAATCTCTGACTTCTCTCGCAAGACTTAACCTTATTTTGTTCATCTCTCGTTTTTTACAATCTTCCTTCCACTTTCAAGGAATGCTTCCAAAATCTTAGCCCCTCTATCTTGCATCGTTGATTTCTTTCATCATGCTAAGATAGTTCTATAGTCATGAAACAGGTTTTAACATCTCCCATTTTAGGAAACCATTTCTTTTTCTTTTCTGTCTCTCTCTCTCTCTCTCCCTCCCTCCCTCCTTCTCTTCCTCCTTCTCTCTCTCTCTCTTTCTTTCTTTTTTTTTCTTTAAGACAGTCTGCCTTGGGTAGAGTTCTTTGACATCATAGCTCACAGCAACCTCAAACTCTTGGGTTTGAGGGAATATCTTGACTCAGCCTTCCTAATAGCTGGGATGACAGGCACAAGCAGCAACGCTGGGCCATTTTTAGAGACAAGGCCTTGCTCCTCCTTTTGCTCAGGCTGGTCTTGAACTCCTGAGCTCAAGCAATCCACCCACCTGGGCTTCCTGGAGTAGTAGGATTACAGGTGTGAGCCACCACCCTGGGCCCAGCAAACCCTCCCTTGACTCCCTCCTCCCACTACAGATACTGTCCCCCTCCTGATTCAATAGTAAAATTCCCTATAGTGTACTAAACACACTGTCACTTTGAAATGTCTTCTTAACCTACGCTAATCAGACTTTTACACTCATGACTCCATTAAGACAGTTCTTGTCAAGTCTCCCAACAAACTCCATTTGAGAAAATCCAGTGGTCAGTTTCACATTTTATACAAAATCTTGGCAGCTTTAGCACATCAAACTTAGTATATCCAAAACATGGTCTTGATTTTCCCTCTCCTTAAAAAACAAGCAAAAACAAGCACCTGCCTACTACTAATCTACTCTTATCCAAATTTTCTCAGGTAAATATATTCCTTGCCTTTTTCCCCCATTGTATACACATCTTCTAATTCATGACCAAAATTTGAAGGTTCTGCACTCAAAATTTTACCCCACATCTAAATTTTCTCATCAGTTTTAGCACTACCACTCAGTTCAGTCCAACAGCAGTCTCCATCTAGAATCTAAATAGCCTTCTCATGGGGGGGCAGCACTTTCTTTCTTTCTACCTATGGTCAATTTCCCACACAATCTACAGAAAAATCTTTATAAAAACAAATTCAAATACATCAGTCCTTTGATGTATTTGAAACCTTTGATGACTTCCCATTGTCTTAAGAATGAGATTCAAACTCCTTACCACAGACTTTAGTGTCCTTCATGAATACGTCTAGTCTCCTTTGGAACTTCTCTCCTCCTTCCCAGCCCTCTCCTCCCTTTCTTAGTCCATCACCTTTCTCACAGGCTTTTCCAGCCTTAGAGACTCAGGGACTGGCCCTCCTGCACTCTCTCTACTGGAGTCCTCTTCCTCGGAGGGACATGTGGCTTGTTCCTTCATTTCCTTTTGGCAATCAAGTCTCAGTTCAAAAGCCATTTCAGAAAGGTCTTTCCTGACCATCCCATCTAAAAGATTTCCTCCTTCTTTCCTTTACTGTCTATTTCATTTGTGTGATCTGTCTTATTTTTTGTTTCTTTAGAACATTTCTTAGTCTGCAGTGTTTTATTTATTTGCTTGGGGATTTGTGGTATGTGTGCTCCCCCACTGCCAAATGTTTGCACCATGAAATCAGAGCCAATACATTATTTTAATCACTGATCGCAGAGCCTAGAACAATATTTAAACACCACAGATATTCACTGCATTTTTTTGAGACAGGGTTTTGCTTTGTCACCCAGGCTGGAGTGCAGTAGAATGATCATAGTTCACTTCAGCCTTGAACTCCCACCTCAGCTTCCTAAGTAGGGCTACTGGGGCACACCACCATGCCTACCTTTTCATTTTTGTAGAGAAGGAATTTTGTTGTGTTTCCTAGGCTGGTCTTAAACATCTGGCCCTCTCAAAGTGCTGGGATTACAGCCCTGAACCACCATGCCTAGCCACATTTTAATTGAAGAAAGAACTATCTTTAATCTCACTTTCATAAAAGGTATTTTTTACTCTAAGTGTGAATAATTTTCAATCTAGTGAATTTTTTAGTTTTCAGATGAGAGAACTGCTGCTCAATTTAGGCCATATCTTCTATGATAAATAGAAAAAAGTAAGGCTTTTGGTCTAGAGTTAGTTGGCTCAGCTCAAGTTCCTATACAGCTTTGAAATTCATTCATTCATTCATTTATGTTTAAAGACAGGGTCTCACCATGTTGCCCCAGGCTGAAGTGCAATAGCACAAATACAGCTCCCTGTAAATGTCAAACTCCTGGGATCAGGCAGTTGTCCCCCCTTAGCCTTCCAAGTAGATAAGACTATAGGTGTGCACACCCAGCTGAGTTTTAAATTTTTTGTAGAGGCAAAGTCTTATTAAGTTGACCAGGCTTGTCTTGAACTCCTTGCCTCAAGCAATCTTCTTGCTTAAGCCTCCCAAAGTGCTGGGAAACACCATGCCTGGCCTACTATACTATTTTAATTTATTAATCTACACTTACTTAGCAATTATGATTCTGAAATATGTTACCTAGTGGCAAGAAACTGGGCAATAAATCTTAAAAATAGAAATAAGGAATAGTACTTTCCCCAGTGTATAATGTTTCTCTGATCACCGGACATAATTAGTCCCATTGAGTATATGCCTTTCACATGTAAGTAATGTAAATGGATTTGATTAAGTATTTTGGTCCCCTCAGTGATTTTGCCATTACTTTAAATTTGCTTTTATTGGAAAGTGCAAATCCTGATAAGTTCATAGTCTCAGAATCTGCTCAGGACCTGCAGTATCCCCAGGCTGTTTCCCTGCACTCTGTGAAGGCCCTCTGCTCGGTTTGTTTTTCAGTACTGAGCCTGCTGGCCACCGGGAGGGGTCTTGAATGAGGAGATTGTTCTGCTTTCCATCCTGTGCTTGACCTAAGGACATGCAGTTTACACTATGAGCCTTGCAAGGGTTTTGCTCTGATTCTGCTTCTCTATCAGATTCGCTTAAGTATTCTTATTCACTTAAGCAATCTTGTTCGCCTGCAGTTTTATTCTCCAATCATCCTTTTAAATAATAGCAATTCATTGTATCACCCTGGGGCTGGCTGACCTACTTTCTTCTTTGATTTGCTGCCTTAAGAGTTGGTCTGCTTTGCTCGTCTTCCACATGTGAAATCACAGCCCGTCTTCTTTTTACAGAAATCTTTAACAAACTCTCCATGAATGAGCTAATACCATTTTCTTAATTCATCCTGTTTAAAAATGTTTTCTCAAGAGTTCTTGATACAAAGGAGCAATATATTAGTCATATTTTATAAGGATAGCTATTTTACGTACAGTAGAAAATGAACTGTAACAAACTGGTCCACATACTGAGGGGGTCAACATAAGGAACTAGGCCTAATATACTGATACATGTGGTGCATGTCTGCTCTATGAAAATTAGGTCAATTTAAGGAGGTGGGCAATGTAGGGAGATGGTCACCTATGGAGGCTCTACTGTATGTCATTTATAAGAAGAAGAAAAAATATTCATCAAAATTTTTTCTGAAATTGATAATCTCCTATGATTTCCCCCTATTATTAATTCAAGTATAATAAGTAGGTGAGAGAAGCATTTATTTATTTAATTTACTTAGTTTCTCAACATGAGTATCATTTTAATTTGGAAATGTTTTTGACAGTAAAATTAGAAGCACCTCACCCCCAGCCCTCAGATATTATAAATTGCTTTAAAATCATAGCTTTTAAATGTCCACATACTTCTCTTGAAAGGGAAAACAATCTTACTTTCATTATATACTGTTATGTTGTATTAAGTTTACAAAAATCTACAGTTACCTTTGCATTAAAATCTTCTAAAATATATTGATAAAGTCAAGGTACAGAGGGTATCAAAAAATTATATTCATATTTTAAGAAATAACGAATCTGTATTAAAATTTTACCACTCAAGACATGTTTGACATCCAAATTACAAGAGATATAAGTTACAACAAACATTACTGATATATATTAAATATTATAATTTTAATTCAGTTTATTCCTTTCTTAAAATTTGTATACTTTTTTTTGGCACCCCTATAGTTTCAAATGTTAAATTTCATTTAAGCCCTCTAAGAAGCCTAAACAAGAGGACTGCTTCAGGCCAGGAGTTTGAGATCAACCTGAACAACATAACAAGACCCTATCTCCACCAAAAAATTGAAAAGGAAAAGGAGCAATTCTTCTGAAACATGTTTAAGATTTATCACAGCCCTAATGATTTGAAATCATTTCAGTTTATTCTCTAGACTTACTGTAGCTCTAGTGAAGTCACTTTTATTTGAACATTTATTCTTTTTATTTTTTCCTCAAATAATAAAAGCTGTTCTGGGGAAAAATAAAATTCGTAATATAGTCACAGGTTTAGGGATAAAATGAAATCATTGAGGATAAGCAACATTCTTGTTTCCAGTGTGATATTCTAACTCTGGCCATTAGCCAGAGTGTCTTATGTTAAAATGACCATGGATTAGACTGTTAACAACAAATGATTTCATATGCAAAAAAAGTACATATTTATTTAATTAATTTAATTTATTTATTTATTTTTGCAGTTTCTGGCTGGGGCCGGGTTTGAACCCGCCACCTCTGGTATATGGGGCCAGCACCCTAAGCCTTTCAGCCACAGGTGCCACCCAACATACATATTTATTGATGGTATATTTTTAAGTGTCTCATAAAACTTCATACATATATCCAATTACTGGACCATACTACCCAGATTATACCATAAATGATTTTTTAATAAATATCAGAATTATTAGAAGTCCAATTATATGTATAATATTATCATTTCTGTTATGTGAATTTGTGAAACGAAAATATTCACAATTCCATAATGTTTGCCATTCCGTTCTGGCATCTTTCATTTATTAATATGGTGAACCCCAACATAGGAGAGTAGCCAGAGTCCCCACTTGACCTCCAGAAGGCTTTGCAAAGGAAGGCTCCAGCCTACCAAGAGGCACTGGTGGTGAGCAGCCTGTTCTCCTCTGTGCCTTCCCTCCTCCCCACCAAAGTGGGGCCCAGAAAGATGCCCCAGGGTGGTCACAGTGCTGTGGGAAAATGCTTTCCTCAGTCATGGAAGCATGACCTTTCAGGGTTGAAAGAATTTTAAAAGGTAGCACTGAATTTTAAAGGCATTCCAGCTGCCTCCAACAGACACCTATGCACATACACAAACACCAGCACCATACTACACATATGAAAACCAAGGCGAAGTCACACAGCAGGCAGTTACTCAAACAGGAACACACTGTCAGACTTTTACTCTGAATTCTCTGCATCACCCTGCACCAGGCACAGCAAGCAGATAGACTGTGGTGCCTGGGAGTTCCAGCAGAGGTCCCTTTCCTGCCCTGTCTCACTGAATCACGGCCTGGATGCCTGATGGCAGTGCAAAAGGAATCTCTCTAGAGAGACTTTTTAAAGAATGTTTGGAGACATTGCAATGGACTGTTAGTATTATAATTTAGACATATTACAGACTCTGCTCCTATAAACTGCCCCCCCCAAAAAATTGGTAACATTGTTTCTATGTATTTTCTGATCCACATTTCTTACAAGTCAATTTTTGGGACAAAATCTATATTTCTATAATTGGAGGCTTCCTATTCTAGGAGTTGACAATGGTATTACCAGAATGTATTTTGGAGTAGGCAGAAACAAGTGGTATAATTTTCTATGTTTAAAAGATTTATTTCCTTCTTAACAAGTAACATCATCCCCAGATGGTCCTAATTTGTTCTTTATGGTGGGCATCTATTGTTTTGTCTTTTTAGCAGTGCTCAATACCTTCCTCTTCTTACAGTAAATTACTCTTCTTACTACTCCCCTTGCCCCAGAAAACATTATTCTCCCCACTCCAACCAAACACTGGAAAACGATCAGCCCTGCCTGCTCCTTGTATTACCTTGCTCTCTGACCCTCAGGTCCATCACAATCCTTGCTCATGATCTTGCTGTGTCCAACCAAGTCATCACTACAGAGTTTCTGAATTACAGGTGGTGCAAGATATTAAACGTGTTTACTCTTGGTGACCCTGTTTCCCACTTGAGGAGACAGCTCGGCTGCAGTGGAGAAGATGAAGTTGACAGGCAAACAAAGGAAATGGGAGAGAGGCAGCCCTGATGCTCTTTGCTTGTTGAGGCGTAGCTGCTTCTTTCCTTTCGGAGTAGTTTGTTTTCCCTTAGTCACAGAAGTAACCGTGTTAAGCCTAAAGTGTCTTGACAAATCCATTCTTCCTGCCTCATACCTTTCCTGGAATCCCCTTTAGAGATGGAAGATGGGAAGGGAAAATGAAAGGCAACTGGAGTATGTTTTCTTCTGTGACTCCAACTCTGAATGAAACTGATACTGAGCTGAGAACCAGACAAAGATGAGGAATGTTTCATTGTCTCAGAAGTATCCTTCAAGTTACGCAGTTAGTAATTGTCTCCCTGTGGGCAAAACCCATAGGATTGCAGGTTGGAGGTCAAGATCATCTCAGCTGGTTCCATGCTTCACTTGGTTCCCCAGGTAATAATTTTACTACTAGAAAGCCCTAAGCATTTATGGCCAGCTCTCATTGTGTCAGTGAAGCTACTGGAGTAAAACCTGGAAAAGACCATATCAGATACTGATGCCTGTATCACAAGACATTAAAAGCAATCTACTGAAGACTCTAGGAAAAAAACAATAGCAAAGAAAAACAAAATTCCCCAAGTGATTTGTCCTTGAGCTTCTTCATTATCTAACTCATTCTTCCAGTTTGGCATGGAAAATACAAGTAACCATGACCCATAATTATATAGTTTTTGATACCATACTTTTAAAAAATTTATCTATATTTTCCCACTCACCTAAATTATCCTTGCATTTTGATTACAGCCAATTCTAGATAAAAGTTAGGTGTGGTCATGACTTACCTCCTCCCTATGGGGCAGCCAACCTATCTTGGAAGGCAGGGAGGATTACTTTAGAAATTTCATCATCTTTCCTTTCTTTGCACCTTCCTTCTATATTATCAATATTTACGGTTAGCATTAGTCAACTCAATGTCAGGTTCCTTTCTGCTGCCTCTATTAATTTCTTGATCCTAAATCTATCTTCCTGCTTCTTTATACTAACAGCTTATATGCATGTATTATTATATCACTTTTCATTTTTTCAAGACAAAAATATACCATCATCTATCCTTAGCATAACACAGGAAACTAGAAAGGGCTGCCACTATTAACCTCATTTCCCAATTCAGGAAAAATTGTGGCTTCCAATGATTAAATGAGTTTCCAAAAATCCCTTGACAAGTCATCATCAGAACACTAGAACTCGAAGTTCCTGAACTCCAACCTTGTTCTTTCCTATGGCGCCCAATTTCTCAATTGGCCAGAATCTTATTCTCTTGCCACAAGCTATTCCTTATCTGATGATCTTCTCCATCCTCTTTCAATACATGGAATAGGATAAATATTATAATTATTTTTTCCTAAGAATATGGATTTCTTTCTCATATCTCAGAAAAAAGTTTCAAGTAATGGCTGGCAACTTTAGTCTAGGCATCAAGAAACACCATGATAGGTGGAGATATTTTTGGATGTTAGGACTTTGTATTGCCTCTTACATCATAATAGTTAGAATAGTCTTCCATCCTCTGTATAAAATTTGTAAGGCTGATGTTATCCACAATAAGACAGACATTTTTTTCTAGGACAGTACTAATTTCAATATCCTGAAGCACTTTTCCCATAACCATGTCCCAAGAATTCCAACATCTCCTGAATTATTTCCTGCACCAATATTATTACAAAATTGTAAAGTCTTTTGCAAAGATTTTTTTTTCTTCTAGAAAATATAATCACCTAAAGAATGTAGGGAGACAGATTACATCTGTTGAAATCAACTACTAGAATCAGGTTGTTCATGTTTTCTTTTTTTTTTCAGCAAAGTTATTTTAAAGAGCTTTTTATGATTTTCAAATTATTTTTAGATATCTGTTCTTAAGTTAATACTCTTTATGTAAATAACTGTAGATTAGTCTGTACAGAGACAGAACAGCCTGTACCTTTTTGTTACAAACCAAATATCATCATAGGAAACCACATCCATCACATTTGAAGGAAATCCAAAGTTAATGAGCTTTTTTTTCTTTTCCATTTCTATTATTCAATAAATCTCCAAATTCAAAAGAGCTTTTATTCCAAAAACATGTACAGTGTTTGGGACCCAATCTGTATTTCTATCAGTATAAACATAACAATGTGGGCGATTTTGTTTTATACCTGTAGGCTGCTAATAAACAAATTCTCAAGAGGGAAAGACCTCCAGAATTCTGTATCGTCCAAAACTAAATTTCATATTTTGTGGAGAAATCAACTCTTTTACTCACAAGCAAACATTGCAGAAATTTACCATGGCAAGATCTGCTCTTCAAGAAGTATTCAAACCGGTAGTATACGAAGACCAACACAATGGATCCCCAGCAAAGTTAAGGCTCCTAGAAACTAAAGGATAAAGTCTAGCTACCACAATGGAAAGAAGGCATCAGAGTCCCACATAAGGTGAACAGAAACCTACCCTGCATATCAATTGTCTTTACAAATATGAATGGCTTGAATTCTTCCACTGAAAAGACATAGGCTGGATGAATGGATTAAAAAAAATACAATTCAAGTATATGTGTCTTCAGGACAAATGAAGACTCAGGGTGAAAGTTTGGAAAACAATATTTCCTATGAATGGAAACTAAAATAAACAGAGAGTTGTAATTCTTATTTCAGATGCAATTTACTTTAAAGCAACACGAGTAAAGACAGACAAAGATGGACACTATATTCTGGTCAAGGGAACAATTCAACAAGAAAACATTCATTTCAAGGATAAATATTTATGCACCCAACTTAAACATTTCCAGACTTCCTTATCTTAAACATTCCAAGTCTTTAGAAAAAGTTTATTTCTTTCACCAATCACAAATCGAAGAATCCTTAAACCCACCTGTACCTCATAAATACCTACTTCAAGTTATTCTGCCTTTTGGGGCCAAACCACTTGATGTCTTCTATGTATTAATTTATGACTACATGTAGTTTCAGTCTTCCAGAAATGTATAAAACCAAACTATAACCAAATCTCAGTGAGACCACTTGCTCAAGGCTTCTTGGGCATGGCTCTAGGCTGGGGTAACTCATACTTGGCTCAGCATTAACTTCTTTAATTTATTTTACAGAGTTCAGGTCCTTTTCCATTGACACAATGCATTTAAAGCTTAAGTGACTATTCACTTAAAATGAATGGTGGAAATTTGCAAATGAAGGTCATGTACCTTACCTTGTATATTTGTGTTAGGAGTGATGGTGAGTGGATAGTGTCAACTCTGAACCAGTGATTGTTGTCATGCAGAGATACAAGTAAAGTATTGTCACATCTTCTTACCTTCCAAGACAAGTCAGACATCTATTTTAAGTTTAACATTCAATGGTGGCAGCTAATTAAAAAGAAAATAATGTGTGAGATGGAAAAGTCATGTGACTTCTTAAATGGGGCTTCTGGGCTTCCATAAATGACCTCTTGTCTACACACGGAATGCTCAACTTTCAGAATATTAGAAATTTCTCTTTACAGGCTCTTCCTCAATGTTTTATTATTTCTACTTTATAGGTAAAATGAAGGACTTTCAGACTGATCAGAACATTTTCTTTCATTCTATAATCCAACATCCTTTCACTCAACAAGTATTTCTTTCATGCTACTATGTTTTAAGTGCTTAAAATACATGAATGAACAAAAGGCAAATATCTCTGCCTCTTTGAACTTTACAAAGGCCTGGGATGACACTTGTAAGAAGTGAGTAGAAAAAATGGAAATGAGGAGATCCTGAAGGAAATTGAGAGTGGACAGGTGAGGGAAAGAGAGATAATAAATATAACAAATAGGTGAGTTTTATAGTACTATAGAAGGTCATCCGTGCTATGGAAATAAGAGAGAAGAGAGGCAAACAATGGGGGAATAGGGAGTACTGGCAGTCACTGGGAGATGTCCATACTCACGTCCCAACTAGTGTCCTCCAGCTCTGCCTCTGCTCTCTATCCAGAATTTCTATTCCCCCTACTCCATTATTCCCCTCAGTGTATAAAACCCACTTAAGTAGCTTCCATCTTAAAAATAAGAAAGCAAAACTTCTTTGAACCCCTGCATATTCCTCTTGCTAGCATATTGTCCTTTAAGAAAACAGCTATCCAGCGGTGCCTGTGGCTCAAAGGAGTAGGGCACCGGCCCATGTGCTGGAGGTAGTGAGTTCAAACCCAGCCATGGCCAAAAAAAAAAAGCTGCCTCTGCTGGTGGCTCCACTTTCTCCCTGCTGTTCACTCATCCACCTGTTCCAATGTGATTCCTCAATTCCTTCACTTAAACTATGTATAGATGGCCACGGATTGACCTAATCCAACTGGCATTTCTTAACCTTTTTCTGATTTTATCCTACCTCAGTCTTTGCACTGTTGAATGCTCACTCTTTCCTGAGGACTCCACTTTCCTTGATTTCTAAGATACAACTCATTTGTTGCCCCCTTGCTGAATTTAATTAATCCTCCTTCTCAGGCCCCTTTGTGCTCTGTTCTCTGCTTTTCCTACTTAGCTTTTAAATGTAAATATTCTCCCAGGGTAATTTATTATTTCTTTAAGGTTGGAAAAAAAATCCTTCACCAATATAAGCACCTAAACTCAAAATGTTTTAAGTGTTCGTTTCAGGGAAATGAAGTTAGAACTTTTGGGCAACTCCACCTGCCCTAGGAAGCAGGTTGTTTATTTCTACTTTCAAACTTTAAAGTTTTTATTTCCAAAGTAATGGCTTATATCTCCCATTCAATGTGAAGACTGTAATGTGTGAATGGAGACTCTGGAGTTTAAAATTTGGGTTTAAAACTTCAGATATTCTGGGAAATGTACTAGTTATCATCTGAAACCATTTAAAACTTTCACAACCTGGCATATCGTCTAAATTTATTCTTAGAGAAGTTAAGATTATATCATTATTGCTGAAAGATTACATCTGGAACATTTTATTTGTTCATCTTAGAATAACTTTTCAAATTAGATTCAGCATAAATGTTAAGTACAGCATCTAAGGAAACTGAACTTATCTAATCGTCAGAGCTTTTAAATGCTCTGCTTAGAAAGTTAGCAGAAAAAAATTCTCATCTGGTTTTCATCTGTTATAAATAGAAAATGTCACCTAATTTACTACTTGTTTAAGGTTGGAAAAACATTCTTTACCAATTAACTTCTCACAGCTTTATTTTAAGGAAGCAAATTGAACTATATAGCTTCTCTCTCTCACACTTGTTCTCTCACACAATTTCTGGTTTGACAATTGTTTAACAGTAATTTGACATAACATTAGATGGCAAGTTTAATTTTGGCTTTGGTTCCAAACTGCCAGCCAATCAGAGTTAACATTCAATTTTATACAAAGTATTTTTATAGAAAATGTTTGTTCATCTACAAGGACAAGAATGTCCAAATTAAATGTACAGCCCATATACTAGAGGAAAATGAATCCATTTCTACCTAAGAGGACTATAAATTTATATTTGAAGTGATTTGTTTTTGGTTAGGCTTTTAGAGAAAAATCAAATTCAAATATATAATTTATGAATATATGAGTCTAAAGACAAAATACATAAGCATGTAAAAAGTAGACTATATTTAAATAAATGTAAATTGCGTTAATATTTGTACTATTAGGTCTAGAGTAAAACTTAAGGCACATTTATCTAGAGAATAAAATTATTAAATTTAATTTTCAAAAATTGCTATGTAAAGTATCACAAGAATGGAGAAGCAAGAATTTAATGTACTCAATTCTAACATGAAGTGGTAGATGAGCTAACACAAGGCGGGGCTGGGTAGGGGAATGAGCAAGTGGGGAGAGGAGAGGAGGGAGGAAAACGAAGGATATGGTGTATGGCACACCTCTGGGGGGCAGGACACAATTATAAGAGGACTTTATCTAACAAATGCACAGAGTATAACCTAATTCTTTGTACCCTCAATGAACCTGAAACAATAAAAAAATTGCTATGTTCTATTATTGATTTTATCAGTAAAGCATATGACTAAGAATATGACCAGCTTAATTAACAATACAGTGACGATTATTTTGAATAGTGGAAATTGTCCTCCAGTTATTTACCGCATGATTCTTTGAGTATTTTTGTAAGCCTTAAATAATACTTCTTTGTACTTTGTACTGAAGATAAGAATTTAACTATAGAAATATCTGCCCCTGCTTGCATTTATAAAAAGATGAAAAAGCTAAGTATGAGACAAAATACACAGTCCCCAATTATGATTTTTAAAGACATACATGAAATGTTTATTTTAAAGTTTGAAAAATTTAAAGATTTCCTGGAAAAAAGCTAGCTTTTCCAACTTGGAAATATACACATCTAACAAAATATGCTCAGGCTTGGAACAATTTGGGACACCAAATGAATTGTGGTAGTTGGGCCAGTTAAAACCACAAGTAAGAATTAATCTCTTCCTCTTACTACCCTTTCCAAGTTACTGCTGACTAGGGGTGGTCTTTAAGGATTTGGCTTTCTAACTACCTACAACTTCAAACCAGAATTTACTACCGCTAGTGTTTTCAGTGGCAGTATTTAGTTGTTCTTGGGTTGAGATAATCCTAACAGCTGGAATCTATTACAAAATTATTGGCACAAGCTGGATAGGCCTTTGAAAAAAATTCTTGTTCAGAGCTGAAATTCCACTGTAATCACAGGATTTAGTTTACAAAACCAAGACATAAATGGTAGTCTTGCACAGGGCCAGCTTGACCTGGTTGCCTAGATAGAAGACAATCCAACTTCTTATTCCTTCTTCCCTTTAGCATTTAAGATTGTCTCACTCTATCCAAAAGGCCTAGAGGTCAAGTCCCTACCAGGATTTTGCTAAGACAGTGTAAATGAATTGGAAGAAGAAATGTTGCGTGCGGTGGTGATTCATTCTGACCAAGTGTGTTTATAGCATGCTCGCTACTAGTAATCCCATTAGCAAATTTGTTTGCCTTAGGCTTGATGACATTAAACCAAACACATAGGTCTAAGGAAAGAACATATTACTAAGGGGTAGAGAAAAGGAAATAGTCAACATAGGTAGAACACCCATGCACCTCTCCAGGGCAAAAGGAATCAAGTGATAAGAAAACTGCTAGCCCCCTAGTCAACTCTACCTAATTGCTGATTTCTCTCTAGCTACGGAAATTACAGGCACATATTCCTTGGTTAGAGTGTTATTTTATGTCCTCATCACCTTGATTTCTGCCCATGAACTCTGATGACTAAACAGACAAATAAACTTCATATGGGGGTTGCTGTGGATAAACATCAACAAACCTTTTTCCAAAATTCACCAAACAGTGGTTCCCAGTTTTGTCTTTTGAAGATTTAATTGCGGACTAGAAGATTTTCACAGCAAGAGTCCCTGAAAACTTGTTCAAAGTATTTGGTTTTAGCAGCCCAAAGCATGGAAGTCAGAATATTACTGCTAGTCAAATCTCTGAGTAGGAAATGGGGAGTTGTTATCAGATTTCCTTGCCTCTTGACTGATTATCCCAGCAAACTACAAAGGAAAAAGACTCACGGCAACTGCCCGAGAGATCTACCTGTAAAGCTTTAACTCTACCGTATCATATCTGTTTTCAATTGGGGAATTCATGTAGGTTTTAATTTTTAAAAGTTAGGGGGAAAATCCTGCAAACATTTAAAAAATAACTACTGAGAGCTTACCCCCCCCCCCACACACACAAAAATCATCCTTAAAAGAAAACCAACAACAAGAGATCACTGTGATTCCAGAGGATGGTGATAGCATTTGGATCAGGTCAATTCAATCACATCATTTGCAACATTAGATGATTACCAGCGCTTCTAGCCTATGGTTATGCCCTATAGGACACAGGCCCTTATCATCATTGTGTAGCTGATAAGGTTTTATAAGGATTTAGGATAAGAAACCAAAATGCATGATATTGTGAATTACAGACTTGTAGTGAAAGATTGCATCATGATTGATAGGCCAAATCATTCTTATTCGCCCATTTAGAATCCACAAAGGGCTCAACAGTGTGCTACATCCTGGGGTCCAGTAATGACAAAAATAGGCACAGCCTCTGTTTCATGGAGTTTATGGTCACTCAGAGTACCTACTGTGTGCCAGGCATTCTTCTGTGTATAGGATCATGCAAGTAAACAAAAAAGACCAAAATTCAGGTCTGTAGAGTTCATTTTTAGCAGGAAAAGAATTCTAATATGAAACAGGAGATGATCTAATATATACCCACACTTCACTTAACGTTTTGTGGTATTCATTTCCCCCCACATCATATTTATAAGAGATTCATAAATGCAGGATTTTGTAACAAGAGGTTGTACATTTTTTATTTGCTTAAAAAAAGTGGTGCCAATTTATATTCCAATAACAATGTATGAGTGTCTCTTTTCCCACACAGTCACAAAGTTTGGATGTGACTCTTTTAAAGAAAAATTCTAAATTGGTACATTGCTTTATTTTATAATTTTTAATTATGAGTCAATTATAAAATATATTTTAAATATTTTAATTTTATTTTGAGACACCAATATTTTACTGTGCAGTGTCTGTTCAGAGTTTTTATTCATCTTCCTTTAAAGCATTTGTATTTTTTCCCTTAATTTATGAGAACTTTTCATATAAAGATGACAACATTTCCTTGTTTTACAATCTGCCATTCATCATTCAATAATGTCTTGGAGGCAAGCTTTAGGGCTCCCACCTGTAACCCCAGCATTTTGGGTGGCTCAGGTGGGAGCATCCCTTGAGGCCAGGAGTTCAAAACTAGCCTGGGCAATGCAGAGAGACTCTTGTCTCTACAAAAATCTAAAAAATTAGCCAATGGTGGTGTATGTCTATAATCCCAGCTACTCAAGAGTCTGAGAGGGAAGGATTGCTTCAGCTCAGGAGTTCAAGGTTACAATAAAGTACAATTAGTTCATGCATTGCAGTCTGGATGACAGATCAAGACCCTGTCTCTTCAAAT
Organism: Otolemur garnettii; assembly: GCF_000181295.1. Taxonomy (NCBI): domain Eukaryota; kingdom Metazoa; phylum Chordata; class Mammalia; order Primates; family Galagidae; genus Otolemur; species Otolemur garnettii. The sequence goes on from NW_003852443.1 coordinate 4,429,892, forward strand.
AGTAATAATAATAATTAACAATAATGTTTTGGCTTTTGGAATTTTTTTTGCTCATAGTTTCCATAGCCCTCTCTCTCATGTTTTCTTTAACTTTGCATTTATGTTTTAAGTATATTTTACACATATACTTATATTTCCAGACCAAATATATTATGTTTATCTATGTTTTCTAGGTTATTTTATAGCATATTTTAAAAAATATTCTAAAATCCTTCTGGAGTTTGTTTTTGTGGACTTATCAATACACTTTCATTTGATCAGAAAGCTAAACAATACTGGAGGGCAAAGTGGAACCAAACACGTGTGTTGTGTGACCAGCTGTTCTTTTCTTTTTAAAACCGTTTCCCTTGTGGCATGTTACAGTGTTGTATATTCATTGGAAATAAACTACCAATATTTGAACTTCAACAAATATAATGGGGTCAATTCTGTCATACATTCAGAACACAGAGTTGCCTTAGGCAGCAAAAACACACACATCAAATTCTTTGGGGATTGATTTTAATGTGAGAAGCTAGAGGCAATAAGAGAAAAAGATATTTCCCATTTTTTCTAAAGTAAATTGAACCAGAATTTAATTATCTCTTAGAAGTACCATCTTTGCCACCCATATTCCTGTTTATACTCCAACACTCCAACAGGGCCAAGGGATAAATCTACATACACTATGGTTCCATCTTTAAGAAAAGATAAACTAATAGGTACATATGTCTTTCCATTAAAGGGTGACTAGTACAGCTATACATAAGAGAAAACTTCCAAAAAAAATAGATAAGAAAAATTAATTTTTACCTTTAATTAATTATTTAACTCTTGTTTGGAAGACTCAAATCAAAAACCTCTAAATAAATGAAAATATGAAAATCTAATATTTCTTTTATAACTTGAGTGTTTCTCAACTTTAGCAGCCTGAAGAATTCATGAGATCCTAGTAGCACGAATACCTCAAACCTCTTTTTTGACTTCAGGACCCAACTAAGGCCCCTTGAATAATCTTTTATCCCCTGGGTTTGTTTTAAGCTCCCAAACTTTTCAGGGTGTAAGGATGTAACTGTGTTCTGTAAGTAAGCATATTCCAATTGGGCTGCATTAATTCTATCCCTCTAGGTACCATGGTCTCCCACTGGGTGTCACCAGACTCCACTGAGTACTATGGCTTCCTCACAGGGGCATGTTTGCTCCATAAAACATTGTCAACTGAAGTTCTCTTGTCACCAACACAGAGGGTGGTATGAAGCAACGCAGGGAAGAATCCCCTTTCTACCCTTATGGTACAGTTGGTTATTGGGGTTCTTGAATAACATTACTTAGGCCTTCAGTATCTGATGGTGCTTTGATTAAATTAACTCTTTAATCTTGAAATGCTGATTTTTTTATTGCTGGAATAATCAACATATGTTCAGCACGTAATGATTGAGTCTATGAACTTCTGGGACTCAGACACAGAACCAGCAGATGCAGGGCAGTAAACAAGTGTGAGTGACAAGTCCTCTGGTACCCCTGCCCTGGCCCCCCACCCCTACCACCGCCCACTGACTAAGGCTCTCCTACCAAGTCAAGGTGAAACTCAGTAAGCCTGGTCACTTTGACCTTTAGGGTAGCTTTCCAACCATGATTTTATGCCAAAACATGCAAGTATGTTTTAGAGGTCATACCCCATGATTTTTGTCAGTCACTCTGAAACCTACTTGAAAACCAGGTGAAACTCTGGCTATAAAATATCATCTTTACTGCATCCCATCCAAGAACCTCTTTGAATTCTATCTCTGTAAATGCAAATGACTACCAATTTCACGTGTACGTTTTCATCTGGTGTTTTATGAGTGTGTTTCTATTCTTTGCATGGGTGAAGTGAGAATTTCTAACTAGCTCATAAGACTCTTAAGAGTGAAAAATGTCCCTGTGTGTCCTTACAGGAAACAGAATAATAGATAAAGAAAAACACATAATCCTGCTCAATTCTTAATATGTTTGTATCGGTTTTGTCAAAGTAATATCTTTCATTCATTTTCTTTAAGCAGTATGAATTTAAAAAGACGTGTTTTTTTTTAAATGTCTTTTTTTATTCATATTGCTGTGAGCTATGACACCATGGCACTCTATGTAGGGCGACAAAAAAAATAACAATATGACTATCCATAGGGTAAAGGGGTGTGTGTAGTCAGCAATTATTGTTATTTTTCCATTAATTACAAAGATGTTTTTACCTGAGGCATCTCTCTGTGACGTAATACGTGGCAGAAAGAATTGGCACTATGCAGAATAAACAAATACTCGGCCAGAGTGAAATAGGCATGCCTTCATCCACGGTCTAAGGGACCGGTAAAGAGCAGCCTGAGTGGCTTTTCACATACACACGTTAGACACAATTAACATAGTTCCTGCTCAGTGCAGGAGTTTTGATTATGGCATATTTTAACACGGCACATTTTTTAAGGCATTTAAATGCCTTCTCAAAGCTCACTTCTACATCAACCCTGGTACCACAAAATTAAGGCTTTCTCATTCACTTCCCTGAGTGGCCACTTCTATCTGATTCAGTGTTCTTCAGAACCTCAACACTCAACAGGTGCTGAATGTATTAACCTTTGATTATTTTAGCAATAGAAATATAAGGATTTTAAGAGTTTTTATCAAATGTCCTAAGGCTTCTGTCCAGATACTCCAGATACACATCTGAACCATCATGGATTGCATTTTTGCAATGCATAGCAAATGGACAGCCACCATTCACTGACTGGTTACCACTGATCTTTAATTCCCACATTCCATTTCACCTCTTTTTATAAATACGAACATGAGGGGGACACCATGCTCAGGAGTTCACAGCTTGCCTTTCTCTTTGTCCAATGACAGCTAGAGACTGAAAAACCAAATTCTTCCCAACAATTACACGGCCTGTGCCAAGCACATTGCCTTGCTGAAATTCAACAGAATCTTGAAACATACTTTAAATGAAATGAAGCAACAAGCAAAGCAGCAACACAATAGGTGCAAGAATTTTAGAAAGGTTTATGTCAGTATGATCCTAAAATTATATGCAATAATTGACATTTAATCACCATGTGTTAAGAGCAATAATACAGTGCTGATGCATTTTACATATAGCTTTCTCATTTAACTTTTATGAAAACCTCATGGTTAGATATAACTTCAATTTATAGATGATATAATATCAGTTATAAAGATCAGAGCCTTTAATAACTTCTTGAAAACATATTTCACTGATAAGAAAACTGAGGCCAGAGTTATAAAATGTCTGAAGAGAATCAATGTATATTAAAATATCTTCATTTAAATTTTATAGATTAGAAGCATACTAAATTTTTTTATTCCTTGTTCAGAGATGCTCTTTTTTCTACAATGGAGTCAGTTAACATATATGGCCACTAAATAAAGGCATATTATTATATGTTGTCTTCCACATTTTTAAATTAAATCATTAAACAAATCTATTTTCTGAATTAAAGGAAATTTTGTTATATGAGGGCTGTCCACAAAGTATCCAGCCACATAATAAGAAAAATAGAGTCATACTTGGCTAAATAGTTGCCAGACAGTTCTTATATTTCTGAATGACACGTGTACGTGTGTGTTTATTGTGATTTACTGTAGAATTCTAGTTTTTAAAAAGAGCCTGACCTGGACAAGACATAGAATATACTAATAAGAAGTGAACTTTTCTCAAGACACACTCTATAGGACTAAGTTTTGATTTGAGATGGTAACAGAGAAGGAGAAGTTATAAATGATGTTGAGATTTTTGAATCTGAGCAAATGGAAGTTGGCAACACTATTTATAAGAACTGGAGAATCTGGTGGTTCTGGTTTGGGAATGAAAATGAAGGCAGTTTTAGATAGCTTGAGCTTAGGATATAGCAACTACCAGGGGACACTATTCGACATCCGTAACTTGGGGGAAACTGCTAGAACAATAAACTGGTTGAACAACAGATAGAATTTTAGAAGTCGCCTTAACTATCCTAAAACTTATATGGCAGTGCTTCATATACAGTAATTCATTTAATCCTTCAAACAACCCTATAAGGTATGTAGTGAGTTAAATAGTGCCCTTCAATAATTAATGTCCACTTAGACCCTCAGAATGTAACCATATTGAATGTAAGTTCTTCCTAGGTGTAATTAAGATGAGTTCATAGTGCATTAGGTATCCAGTGTCCTAAATCCAATGACCAATGTCCTCATAAGAAGAGGAGAGGACACACAGACACAGAGGCCAGGCCATACAGAGGCAGAGACTGGAGTTACGCTCCCAGGAACAGCTGGAAACATGCCAAGGAACACCTGGCGCCACCAGCAGCTGGAAGGGGCAAGGAAGGATTCTTCCCTAGAGCCTTAAAAGGAAGCATGGCCCTGACAGTACCTGGATTCCAGACTTCTAGCTTTGCAAACTCGGGGGGAATAAATTTCTTTTGTTTTAAGCATGAAGCTTGTGGTAATTTATTGTAGCACCCCTAGGAAACTAATGCAAAGCATACTGTTTTATTACCACCAATTTATAAGTGAAGAAAATGAAACCCAGACGAGACGCTCACAATACTCTCTCAAAGCCAAACAGCTAAATGGAGTTAGAACTTAAACCCACATTCTCTGGTTTCTGATTTTTGCACTCAGCCACTACCTGCACTGTCTCTATTATGTTTTTATCAACTGAAAATAAAGAGTAAACTAAGCTGTGAGTAAGGAATTAGAGACAGTACAGCCTTATCTAGAGACAAACTGTCGCTCAAAATATATAATATGTTAGGCTCAAGGTACTTTTCCCTCTTTGATCATAAAACCATTGTTTACTCTCCTTTCAAAACCTAATATGCTAAAATAAACACATTTGTCATTCAAGCAGCAATAGAGAGCTAAAACAGACATACCTTTGTTTATATTAATCTAGGACAACCTCTACAACTCATTAGCTAAATCCTTGTCATCAAAGCATACTACTTACCTAGCTTCTTTCATAGTGTGATTTAATGGTTTGGGGATCTGCAATTCTGTAGGATCAATAATATTTCTAATCTTTCTTCATGTCAAAAAATAAATAGACTTTGATTGTAGATCGTGTAACTATGGTAAAAGTCACATCATATTAACTTGTTTAAATAAAAACTACATTGTTCATCTGATTTACCACATATGAGTATTATGTGGCATACTTTCAGGACATTTGGAAAAATATATACTTTTACTTGAAACTCTCTGGGTTGTTTGGCTGGTGAGGTCAGAAACCCAGTTTTCTTAGGAATAGTAACTATAATTAAACTGCATCTGCTGCGTGCTGGGCACTACACATGCATTACCTTATTTAGCTCTCACAATGACTCTCTGAGAAAATGATCTCCTAATTAGATGTGAATAAGAACAAGCAGAGAGGATAGATGCATCACTTGAAGAAGCCTACACGAATTTGAATCATCAGAGTTGGGACCCAAGCCCAGGTTTCTCCTACTCCAGCCCTCTCTTTTCCTGCTATTTTTGGCCTGAACCAAATAAAAACAATTATCAATGCCATTAAGATGAAATTCAAAGGACGATAATTGGTCGCTTTGGAAAAGGCATCTATTTCTTTACATTTTTTTTGTTTTCCATACCTTTATATGGAGTAAAGATACCTTAAGACCCCCCATGAGTGCTCTTCTGCCTCATGAAGGAATAGAGCTGTTAAAGTGGGGCTGATAGCCTCACAGAGTTACTTTGGTTAAGATTGCTGAGGAAAAAAATATCTGCCTGCTATATCTACAGCCTTCTTTTTATTGCAAAAAGCAAGGTGCCCCTGGGATGATACATGATGGTTGAATGGCTAAAAACAGACGGTGAATGGGGTGCCTCACAATCCAAGAATCATCAAAATGATGCTTTCTGTTGTTTGGCTTGACCCTGCTTCATACCAGAAAAGACACATTTTCCTCCTCAGGGGTTCTAATTCATAGATGTTATTTTTTACTTGTATTTTTTGAACTTGGTGAGCCACCAGAGGGAGCTATACGCACTGAATGCGAAGCTCTTCTATTTTCATTGCCAAAGAAGAAGAAAATACTGAGTCCACCCCCCTTGCCCATGCAGTGTTTATTTGGGGATCAAAACACTCCTGTCGGGGGAGGGGAGTCTATTGGCCAATTACCAGAGGTAAAACAGAACATTATTTATACAGCACACGCTGGAGTGGCTCCAGCGGATCTGTTTTGGTCTATTGAGTAATTATATAATTACGTGAAAAAATACATTTATCTCAGAGATCAGAAGGGATTAAAATGCTTGCCTGGAAAACTAGGGATGCTGATATAAATGCAAAGAGTTCTTTGATTTGGCCTTACAAGTAAAACATGGGACCTGTCGTGATTCAACAATTAATTAATCTTAATAAGGTAAAATAAAGTTTTGGCACTGACACTGATGTCCTGTGATATTTACTTTCAGAATATTTTTCATAGTTAATTCCAATGTATTGATATGTTAATTAAAACTGATTCACATTAAATATAAAACCAATTATCAAGCTTTTCTTCTTATCATTGTTTAGCTCCGAAAATGTCTCTTAACCCAAAAAATCATTTAAGTATATGATATTTCATGTTACTCAAAAAGAAGTATTTTAAAAAAAAACAAAAAGAAGTATTTTAATGTAGCAATGCTTAAATTATTCACAACTTGACATATATTTTGCCTACTTAGGGGTTCTTTGAAGTCATACAGAGTTTTAGTTTTAATTTATAAAAATGAGTATTCATGTTGTACTCATGAAGGTAGATTAGAATTTTTTCTTTTCTTTTTTTTACAATTTATTTTTTTATTAAGTCATAGCAGTGTACATTAATACTATCATGGGGTACAGTGTACTGTTTCTGTATGCAATTTGAAATACTTTCATCCAACTGGTTAACATAGCCTTCATGTCTT
>NW_003852443.1:4437416-4438496 GCF_000181295.1 Otolemur garnettii
GAACGTATTAGTTTGCAATCCCACCAGCAGTGTAGCAGTATTCTCTTTTGTCCACACCCACGCCAGCATCTCTGATTTTGGGATTTTGTGATATGGGCTAATCTTACTGATGTTAGATGATATTTCAAAGTAGTTTTGATTTGCATTTCTCTGATAATTAAGGATGGTGAACATTTTTTCATATGTTTGTAGGCCATGCACCTGTCTTCTTCAGAGAAGTTTCTCTTCAAGTCCCTAGCCCACCCTGAGAGGGGATCACTTGTTCTCTTCATGCTAATACGTTTGAGTTCTCTGTGGATTCTGGTTATTAAACCGTTGTCAGAGACATAACCACAAATATCTTCTCCCATTCTGAGGGCTGTCTACTTGCTTTACTTACTGTGCTTTTGGCTTTACAGAAGCTTTTTAATTTGATGAGGTCCCAGTAGTGTATTTTTGATGTTGCTTCAATTGCCTGGGGGTCCTCTTCATAAAATTTTCACCCAGGCCAATTTCTTCAAGTGTTTTCCCTACATTTTCTTCTAGGATTTTTATAGTTTCATGTCTTAAGTTTAAATATTTAATCCAGTGAGAGTCAATCTAAGAGGTGAAAGGTGTGGATCCAGTTTCAGTCTTCTGCAGGTCACCAGCCAGTTCTCCCAGCACCATTTGTTAAACAGGGAATCATTTCCCCACTCAATGTTTTTAATTGGCTTATCAAAGATCATATAATGGTAAGTAGCTGGGTTCATCTCTGGGTTCTCTATTCTATTACATATATCTACCTCTCTGTTTTTGTGCAAGTACCATGATGTTTTGATCACTATGGATTTATAGTATAGTCTGATGTCTAGTAGCATGATTCCTCCTTTTTTGTTTTTATTTCTGAGTAATGTCTTGACTATTCGAGCTTCTCCGATTCCATATAAAATGAAGTATTATTTTTTCAAGATCTTTAAAGTATGACAACAGAAATTTAATAGGGATTGCATTAAAATTATACATTGCTTTGGGGAGTATGGACATTTTAACAATGTTAATTCTTCCCAGCCATGAGCATGGTATGTTTTTCCATTTGTTAACATTTTCAGCTATTTCTTT
>NW_003852443.1:4440142-4451669 GCF_000181295.1 Otolemur garnettii
ATGGAGCTGGGATAAATCAAGTTGCTCATGTCTATTAGGGTATCTCTTATAAATTGAGGTGCATTCTGGCTGGGTGCATAAATACTGATGATTGAAATCTCATTGTATTGAGTAGCACCCTTAACAAATATAAAGTGTCCATCTTTATCCTTGCTTACTTTCGTTGCTTTAAAGCCTATTGTATCTGCAAATAAAGTTGCAGCACCTGCTTTTTTCTGCTTTCCATTTGCCTGGAATATAGATGACCATCCCTTCACCCTAAGTCTACATTTGTCTTTTAGGGTAAGGTGGGATTCTTGAATGCAGCAGATATCTGGCCTGAGTTTTTGTATCTAGTCAGCCAGCCTGTCCCTCTTTAGAGGACAATTTAAGCCATTCACATTGATTGAGAATATTGATAACCCTGGTATAATGTTGGGTATCGAGTTTCTTGAAAGTCCAGTGGACATCTTTAATCCTTTCACAACTCTGGAAATTGGAATTTGATCAAAATTTTCTGTGTGAGTTGACTTATGTGGTGGAGGATTGTGTTGGTATTTATGGAGGATAGCTCTGAGAATATCCTGGAGGGCTAGTTTAGTTATAGCAAATTTCTTCAACGTGTGAATGTCATTAAAGTATTTAATTTCTCCATCATAGATGAGACTCAGTTTAGCTGGATACAGGATCCTGGGTTGAAAGTTATTTTGTTTTAGGAGATTAAAAGTTGATGACCACCCTCTTCTAGCTTGAAAGATTTCAGCAGAGAGATCTGCAGTCATTCTAATGTTCTTCCCTTAAGGTTTTATTATGTCTAGCTGCTTTCAGATTTTTCTCTTTCATATTAACTTTAGTGAAGTTAATTATGATGTGCCTGGGGGATGTCTTGTTTGGGTTGAGTCAAACTGGGGTTCTGAAACTGTCTGCTATCTGAATTTCAGAATCTCTTGGCATATCTGGAATATTCTCTTTAATAATTTCATGAAGTAGAGCCTCTGTGCTTTGTGAAGCCACTTTGTTGCCTTCAAAGATTCCTATAAGATAAATATTAGTTTTCTTCAAATTATCCCAGAGCTCTCTGAGGGTGATCCGTTTTTGCTCTCCATATCTCTTCATCCTTGGGCGCTTGGGTGCATTCAGAAGCTTTGTCTTCAATGTCAGAGATCCTTTCTTCTACTTGATCCATTCTGTTATTGAGGGATTCTACCATATTTTTCAGATCTTTGAGGGCTGCAACCTCTTGCCTCAGTGTTTCAAAATCTTTGATCATTTTATCATTGAAATCATAGAATTCTTGAGATATCTTTTGAATAATTTCTTGAGACATCTTTTGAATAATTTCTTGAAATTCTAATTCCTTCCTTTCTTCCATTCTGTTAATCTTTTTTGCTATCCAAATTCTGAACTCAATTTCTGCCATCTCAGCCATCCATTTACGGATGGGATCTCCAATTGCATCTGCCCCATCCTTCCTTGGGGGGAGTTGATCTACTCTGGTTGTTCAAATTACCAGAGTTTTTCTGCTGATTCCACTCCATGCTGAATTTACACCGTGTGGAGACCATACCAGAACCATTCAGTCAGTGGCCTCGACCGGAGAAGATGCAGGCTTCCTCTGGCCGTCCAGAGAGGCAGTGTCTGTCCAGAAGAGCCTAAGGGGTGTGAGCCTTCTTGTTCCCACTGCTGTGGCTGCAGCTCTTTGCCTCCATACAGCTCCCTCTCAACTGACAGCCCTCTCATAGTTCTGGGCAGCTGGATGGGGATGCCAGGAGCATACAGCTCTGGCAGTTCTGGGCCCACCCAGGGCAGGTCTCTGAAGTGGGGAACTCCTTCAGTGCCACCTGCAGGACACATATGGCTCTATCAAGCAGTTCTTGGCCTGCCCTGAGCTGGGGGCTCCTGCATGAGTGCCTGCAATGGAGGACTCCTCCATTGCTGCCCGCTGAATGCACACAGTTCTAGCAGGTCTCTGGCTGCCTTACCGGGACTGGGCGCTTGGTCTCATAGGGATGGGAAACTCTTCTTTGTGCCCTCCCTCACTATCTCTACAGGCAAGGGGGAAAGGGTGGACTGGAAATTCAAAATGACAGTGAAAACATTTGTTCAGTTTTTCTGCCAGGCAAAAGAGTGTTTAGAATCTCAGCAGAGTCCCTCTAGGGGAGTAGACCACCCCTTCCTGTGGTTCTCACACATTGGGTGAGATAACAGGTCCTCAGTTTACTGCTCAACTGTAGAAAACTTACTGGACAAGACGAACAGAAAACAAAAAGAAAACCATGACTTTCTTGGGGAAAGGGATGGACACTTTTCCTTTGGGATGTATTGTGTACCTGTAAATTGCTTTCTTGGAGTCTCAACTTGCCTCCGCAGAGGTGTCCTGCGGATATCACTCTTCTCTCTTGGCTGGGCTCCCAATCTTCAACTTTATTGGGTATTTTCCAGACATTATCCTTCCCTCTGGACAGGAGCTTCTGTTGGAGGCTGGTGCATGTTGGCCATCTTGCCCCTCCCCCCCAGAATTTTTTCTTAAAGTTTTCATTATGGTTACATTTGCTTGCCCAAGTAATCATAGAAGGTTAATTAAATAATAGTCAAATTATACTTTGCCTACTATCTTCTAAGCTCCGCCAAACTAATTCCATTATTATTTTCATAATGTTTAGGATAAGTATGATTGATACAAAGGAGTATATAGGGATCAACATTATTAAACAGGCTGAGAATTTTTTCCAAAGATACGTATTCATGGCAGGATTTACAGTGTGTTATTAAAATCCATTTGAGTTAATCAGTAATAGAAAAAAATTGGAAAGTTAAAGAAAGAGCCTAAGGAACAGACTTCAGGCATACTCAATTGAGAAAGATCAATAGAAAAATATTTTGAGAGAAATTATTGTACAAGTGCTAATTAATGTATTATATGGGGGGGATTACATCAAAGAGGGTAGTAGCGTTACAGGAGTGTTCAACCTGTTTTTTTCTTTGACACACATTAGAAAAATAAGAGTTGCTTATTAAATACACAAACACTGACAAAGGCTGATGAAAAGAAAAGAAAAGAAAAGAGAATTTATTCATGGTTATCCAACACCATGGATAAAAGATAGAAGTCCTCAAAAAAACAGCATACTGCCTGCAGCCCACAAGCCCACACCCCTTGATTAGAATATTTGGGGGAGTTCTGACTGACTTCATTGACCATTGGGGTTTCAAGCATGAAAGAAGAGCAATGTAGGAAATCCCAGACCCAATACTTCTTCCCTCCATTCTCCATCACATTTTACTTGTATTATTCTTTCAGTAACATCAAAAGCAGGGAGGGGTACATTTTGCTTGTTTAAATCAATGAACAAGTGGAAAGATAGGAGTTCTCTCCTCATTTCATTCTTATAGAAGTTTGAAATCCTTGATTTATAGATAACTTTAGAGACAATAAAAACTGTCCCACAATATCCAGACTAATTCCCACAATAATATAGTAAATTTTTTCAAGGAAGGCAAACATCAACATAATAAACAGTAGATTAAATGTAAAATCTAAAAATAAAAATAATGCATTATAAATACTAAAAATAAACATGTTTTTAACTACTTTATAAAAATTTTGAGGTTTTGCCATGTAAAAATCTATTTTGACCTATTTTTATATGATGCAAGCATTATCATCCAGTAGTAATTTCCAATACATAAAATATATTTATTTTTCATGAAACTACTGTAAGTTGATGCAAAACTTTATCATTTTAGGTCATCAAATAAACCCAAAAGGAAACTCTTCAAAATTAGAAGTAGGATGCTCAGACTTCATGGTTTTGCATGAAGCAAACATTAGATTCTTGTTAATAAACAACAAGAATTTTAAATTAGGAGAAATGTTTCTTTAAGTATCATAGTATAGAAAAATAACTTACTATTACCTACTATTACTATAATTATTTCCTTTTTTTTCACTACGGTAAAATTTAATTAGTTTAAAAACTTTTGTTTTTCAGGTTAAATATGAGTGTACATATGATTAGGTTACCCAAATTGCTTTCTTAAGGTTGAAGTCCACATCACAGTTGTGTTCTTCACCCAGACACTGTATCTGTGCAATGTACCTGTCTGATGGAAACATGCCCATTCCTTTCCCACCATTTGAATTGAACTTAGTTTTTTCTCTCATGTAAGCATGTATTTGTTAATCTTCTAGTTTCAAACTGAAACTGAATACATGTGATGCTCATTTTTCCAGTCTTGTGATACTTTACTAAGAATAATATTCTCCAAAACTGTCCTGGTTGTTACAAAAGATGCAAAATCTCATTTTTTATAGCTGAATAGTATTTCATTGTATACATATAACACAATTTGTTACTCCATTCATGTGTTGATGGGCATTTGGGTTGTTTCTACAGCTTTGCAATTGTGTGTTGTGCTGATATAAACATTTGAGTGCAAATGTCCTTATAGTAAACTGTTTTTTATTTCTTTTGGGTAGATACCTAGTAATGGAATTGCAGGATCAAATGGTAGCTCTATTTTTCATTCTCTGAGCACTCTCCAATCTCTACCCATAGAGGCTGTACTAGTTAGCAGTCCCACCAACAGTGGATGAATGTTCTTTTCTCTTTGCATCTGTTGCTTTGAGAGCTTGTGATGTGGGCCATGCTCAGTGTGGTTAGGTGATATCTAAAAGTGGGTTTGATTTGCATTTTCTCTAATGATTAGGGAGAATGAGGATCTTTACATGTGTTTGTTGGCCATTCACCATCCTCATGAGAAAAGCTCTTCTTCATGTCTCTTGTCCAGTTTTTAGTGGGGTTGTTTGCTCTTTCTTGTCGATATTCTGAAGTTGTTTGTAGATTCTGGTTGTTAGCCCTTTGTCTGAGTCACAGAAGGCAAGTATCTTCTCTCATTCTGATGGTTGTGTCTTTGCTTTGTTGATTTGCAAAGTTGTGTCCCAGCTTTGTCCTCAGCTGGGAAGAGAAGTTTTAACTTGACATTTATTTATTTTAGTTGTTGCTACAATTGTCAGTGGAGTCTTCTTAGTGAATTCTTTCTTTTGGTTGATAAGATTAAGAGTTTTTCCAACCATTTCTTCTTGGGTTTTTACAGTTTCATGTCTCAGACTTAACATTTTAAACATTGTGGGTTAAATTTTGTAAGTGGAAGTCCAGCTTCAGTTTTTTACATGTGGCTAACCAGTTCTCCCAGAACAATTTCTTGACTAGAGATTCTTTTCCCCAGGGTGTGCTTCTATTTGCTTTGTCAAAGCTCAGAAGGCTATACAAGGCTTGTTTCACCTCTAGATTCTCTGTTCTGCCCCATAGATCTGTGTCTCCATTTTTATGCCCATACCATGCTGTTTTGTTCCCTACAGACTTGTAATATAACCCAAAGTCTGTTAAAATGATGCCACCAGATATGCTCTTATTTTGTAGACTTGTGTGAGCTATTTGAGGTTTTTCCCTGGTTCCATATGAAACGTAGAACTATTTTTTCAAGATCTTCAAAGTATGACATTGATATTTTTAATAGGAGTTGCATTAAAATCTGTTACTCTAATTATTAACTCTTTTCTAAAATAATTTGTAACAAACACCTTTCCACATATTTACTTATGGCAATGAATAGCTATGGTAATTTGTCATAAGAGTTCACCTATCTAAAAGAAAAAAGAGGAACACCTCTTGATTCAAAGAGACCTACCAACTTTTGAAATCAGATGAAATACTTTGTGGGTAATGGAAGAAATCTTAGGTCTTTAGCTTTAGATTTCTGAGAATTATTTTGAAGGAAATTTCTGCTTCATATAAGTGATAGGGTGTTGACTTACACAAAATTTCTAAGTAGGCCAAGTTTGTTTTCACACCCTCCCTAATGTCTTCAACTGACTAGAACATTAATATATATGAGCCACTGAGCTCTCAACTTCTCCCCACTTCCTAACATTTTACATCCTGATTAACCAACCCAGTGGCTATTGTTGAAGAGCGTCAAAAATGGGCATCAGGTTGCACGAAAAGAAAGAATTGGAGGGCATGAGCACTTGTACTTTTATGTCATCTGGCACACACACCACATTGAGTAAAAATCTAAAAAAGAGTGGCATTTAAAACAACTTTCCAGGCCAGTTGTGTGTAGTGGCTCACACCTATAATCCCACCAGTTTGAGAAGCAGAGGTAGGAGGATTACTTGAGGCTGGAAGTTCAAGACCAACCTGGACAACAAAGTAAGACCCCCATCTCTAAAAATTTTTTTATTGATTACCTAGGCATGGTATTGTGCACCTGTAATTCCAGCTACTTGGAAGACATAGGCTACAGAATAATTTGAACCCAGAAGTGTTTGCAATCCAGCATGGGCCACAGAGTGAGACCTCACCCCTAAATAAGTAAGTAGGTAAATAAATAACCATTTTTTTTGCCTTTTAAAATACACATTAGAATACAAATAGTAAATTTTTAACTCTGAATCATTGCTTTAATCATCTTTTGTCCTACACACTGAGGCTGTTATGTGTTTCTGCTTGTTCACTCAGCAGACAGCCAGCTCTCACATCTCCTGTGGCTTTTTTGCTTATTACTTCTACTGCTTACTTTTCATTTACTCTTAGACTGCCAGGGTCTAGGAGGGCCAATAAACTTTGAAGAATTAAATATTCAATAATAGACTAAGTGACAGCCTCAGATTCAGAAGGAACAAGACAATAGCCATTTCAAGTTCTCAAAGGCCTCTGTCAATTCTAGTTCCAGCTGTACTTAGAGTTGAGTTGTCTTGTGGGTGTTATATTGATGGAAACTTGGACAACCTTGTGCTAAGATAACTTGTTGGAAGTCAATAAAATAATTTTAAGTTATAAAATATAACATGATTACTCAAGACTATAGTGTGTAAATTGTTGATAAAATGAAAAGACAGTTTCAGCATACTGTTCCAATACAGAAAAAACATATAATGTGTTGCCAATGGGAGCATTGGCAATTATAACTGAAAAGATAAAATGTTGAATGTGGATCATAAATTCAATGCTTATCGTGTAATTTCTATATTGTTGGTCTAGTAATTTCCTGAAAGTGTAACCTTTGGACATTCGTGTCCTACGTGGTATGTGCATATTTGCTCTCTTAATGAAAGAAACAAAATTATAAACCTGCCTCAAAATTTGACGTAAGGTGTTTAGAATTTGGTAGTTCAATTGTTTAACATAACACACAGCTCAGAACTTTGCACAGGGTTTGAATTTAATAAATATTTGTATTTTGATTGACAGCTTGCTGGTATCCTCTGCTGTCTCGCAGAAAACATTCCACACGAAGAGAACAGCTAGTTCTGCTACGCTGAAATGTGGGGTATTTTGTCATGTTAACCTATTGAGAAAGGAATTAATACAACTGTTTTTAAAATTATCTTGCAGATCAGACTTTTCCTTGAAGTTCAGACAAGAATGTAAGGTTTTAAGAGTGAAAATGTTTGGACAAGTTTTATAGACTGGCACAAGTTTGTGAAGAATGTAATCCTATCTTAAATTTGTCCCACTAAGAGCCAATTTCTCAGTATATCTTGACATTTTTATATTACAACACATTTTTATTTGTATTTCCATTAATCTATTTTGGAAGATAATATGATAAGTATTTCAACATCTCAAAATCACAGATATTTAGAAAGTCTAAAAGAATGCATGAAAGAAAAAGAGAAGAAAGGTTGGCACTGGCTGTTAGCTATTCTCATATAAATAGGAACATTGGGAATAGGCAGATGAACTGTGGCAAAAACAGCCTAAGTATTTGGTTGTATTTTCAAAAATTAACTCTGTGATTCAACTTCTTTGTCCCTTACCCCTGCTCCTACATCTTCAAAGCACTCATGAAAACATGGTAACATTATGGAACAGTCTTCAAAATTATCCCAAAGTAGCCAGCATGCCTCAGTAGTGCACACCTGTAATCCTACCACTTTGGAAAGCTGAGATGAGAGGATCACTTGAGGCCAGGAGTTCAAGATCAACCTGCGCATCAGAGTGAGACCATTTCTGTACAAAAATAATATATTAAAAAAAGATAGTTACTCTTTTGTGATGATCAGGACTATTTTTTTTTAAAAAGTAAAATGAAAAAAAATTAACCCAATATGTTCCATTGTGTCTAGATGAAATCCCAGCTCCTGAGTCCAGGAGGCAGACACCCTTGGACAAGTCACCCCTTAGCACTATCCAACATTCTCTCTTGTGCAGGTTCTGCGCCTCCGTGTCTGCCCAGCCCTCTTGTCTGCCCAACCCTCTGTCCAGAATCCACCTTCAAGCTTCTCTATCAAAATCTTACCTATCCCGCAAATAAAAGAAGAAGTTCATTTCATCTGTGACAGAGAGAGCTAGATATTTCCTCCTCTATGTTCAAATACCATTGTCTGTCCAATCTCAGGGAACTTATAATCATTTTTTACACAACTTTTTTTTTTTCAATGGACCATATTTTTTTCTGTGGACAGAGACTGCAGTTCCTCCTGAACTACAAGAGCCTACCACATAAAGTAGCAGATAGTAAACAGTTTAGAAATGTCTGTAGACTTAATCAGTACATGAATGAATCAGTGAATGAATAAAGTATACACCAGAAATTTATAAATTTTTAATACGGCTAAAATTAAGCCAAGTTAAACTCATCTTTAAATCAGAAAGATTATTTAATCACTGATGTAACATTTATAAGGAGCCTTCTAAAATACAAATAGAAGACAAATAAGAATAATCCTGGAAAACAAGTAAGACATGAGCTCTGTCCTCAAGGAATCACATGATAAATAGAGGGAATTAGAAATCACATATGTAAGTATGTATCATGCATTCTGAATCTCAGAGAAGCACAAGTCAAAGGAATTAGAGTTGGGGGATAGGCAGACAAACACCTTGCATGCAAATGATGCTGCAGAACATCACGAAGGCCAGAAACCAGGCATTATTTTCAGACAAACTAAATGCAGCTTAGCATTGCTGTGGCACGGGAAAAAAAAAGAGGCTGCAGCAGCAGGTGAGGCCATGAGGAAGCCAGATCATAAATCGCATTTCCAGGGCTTTACTGTAAAGGAATTGGTGAGCATTTGAAGGGATATAAAACAAAAGAGTCAGATTTGTATGCTCAGCTGTCTCAGGGAGGGAGGTGGATTGGACAGAGCAAAGTTTAAAGGCAAACATAGTTTGAGTACCAAGTTGTTATTACATATGGATCCATAACATGAGCTTCAAATAGAAAAAAATTATTAAAAATAATACTAAACATTTTGTAGAAACTTTGGTATAAAAAAAATCTTGTAAAAATTTTCCATCAAGTGAAAAGGCTTCATGATCTTTGGATTCTAATTAGGGCAAACAGGAGAGATGGGAAAATGGAAAAAATGAGGCTTCTTGCTATTCAAATAGAATTTCCTGGGATACCCTAAAAAAGGCTCATGTCACAATTTAACCTTGTAAAGGAGAGGGATATTTAGCATGAGAACCTTGCTCTTCTGTGAGACTCACTTTCCTCTGAAATAAGTGATTTTTATTCTAAACTAAGCAATCTTTATTCCTTCCATGGTTTTCTTAAGAGCCAAATAAATTATAAAAACATCCTACATATGAGGTCAGACAACTAAGTTTGCAAACTCATCCTATAAAAAGTGCTACACACCTCACTGTAGAAGAGGCATACCTCTGAGCCCGCTGATAGCATGGCATTACCCCTTCCATACTAAAGGACATGGTGCATATAAATTTTTGCAAAGTAAAAGATAGAGTTCTCCTTTTTATTAACTATATGCTGATCCAAACATATATTTTAGAGTATACTGACTCCCATAGGAATTAAAATTGCATTTGTGTGCTTCTTGAAGAAATGGCTAACTCTAGGACTAGGGCAAAAAATACACGAAATGAACCAGGACTATCTTGTAGTCCCAGAAAACAGAGATAAGCTAAAAGAAACATATAGCCTTCCGTTAATGGGGTACGTCAATGGGACCCTGGAGTGAAAAGGCTCCCCATGGCCAAATCAGAAAATATTTGAGCATCAAAATAAAGTAGTATTGAGTTATAACCAAAGTATAAAATAAATATCTATGTGTCCACAGTATTAAAATGAATGATTGACTGAATAAAAGGGGGAGGAGAGGCAAATCTCCTGAGCGGAATTGCAAATAATAAGCATAGTATATTTCACTTGGGGAGGTAGGCTGTCACTCCCTACTCCTTAAACATGTGCCACACACAGTAACTTCCTTCCAAAGAGTAAGTACAGAAAGGGAGGAAAGAGGGGCAACTCTCCAGTGGAAAGTCCAGAAAAATACTACCACAGCCAGGTAGGTAGTGACGGTCAAAGGCAACCGCAGTGAGTTTCTCTGACAGTAAGTGCCCTTGGGATCGTGTGATGAAGTGTAACTATCTCTTCACTCTTCCTTCCCAAAACTCATCACCCCAATATAATCACGAGTAAAACACCGCACAATTCCTAAAACAGGGACATTCTCAAAAATACCTGACCAGTATGTCTTGAAACTTTCCAGGTCATTAAAAACAAAGAAAGTCTAAAAAACAGTCACAGCCCAGAAGAACCTAAGGAGACTTGCTAACTACACAGAATGTGTTGTGCTGAAAGGGTTCCTGGGACAGAGAAAAGGAAATTAGGTAAAAACTTAAATAAATAAGATGTAGTTTTAGTTAATAAAAATATATCAGTATTGGTTTACTAAGTATACTAAATGTATCACATTAAATTATAAATAACAGGGAAAACTGGATACAGGATATATGGGAGCTTTCTGTACTATCTTTACAATTTTTTTATGTAAATATAAAACTGTTCTAAAATACATAATTTATTTCTAAGACTTGTAATTTGAGTGGAAATTTATTTAATTGTAAAAGTAATATTATAAGTGGAAAGACAAACATGTGAACCAGAACTTTTCAAATGGGATCAAATGCATAAGGATTCCCAGTGCTTTGGAAAGTGACTTCTCTATAGTGCCATTAGTGGGACCTATTTAGAGTTTACATGGCTTTGAGGTCTTTGTGATGTTCATGCCAGACTTAACTGTCTACCTTATGGCATCATCTTGCAAACAGCTTTGCAAGTTTATAGGAGAAGGAATAAAAATGAAGTAAGCCATGTACTTCACTCTTCCGTGAACTAGTCCATTTTACTCTCCAGACAGATGTGTAAATATGACTGCCCCACCTGTGATCTGGAAATGGCCTTATCCTCTTGTCCACTAGGCCTACCATGAGTCTTCTCACATCCCCTAATGACTTCATCCACATCCCCATTAGGGACTTACCACGGGATGCTCCATCATTTGCACGCTGCTTCCTCCAGACTAGTCTCCCAGAGGACAGGACTGCTCTTTTCACCTCTGTGCCCACACCAAGTTAATGCAGAGTCAGTTCCCTACAGAGCTCATAGGGAGCATTAATACTTAAACAGTTGAATGTTGCCCTTAGCCTATTTGGGAAACAGCACTAGGTCTTGATTCAGCTGATCAAACCAAATGAATAAATTCATCTTTTCTGGCCAGATGTGATTGGCTCAC
>NW_003852443.1:4452874-4455600 GCF_000181295.1 Otolemur garnettii
CCGCCACCTTAGGTGTATGTGGCTGGCTCCTTAGCTGCTTGAGCCACAGGTGCCGAGCCCATGACATTCTTAATTATAAAGCTCACTCATATTTGCTGGCATTTTCCTTTTACTTCATTCTTTCGATGTTGGTCTCAGAAAAAGAGTCATCTTAGTGACTTTCAAGAACGGCACCTCAGATTAGTTCTCCAACCTGACTCCACCCTCCACATAGAGAGATAAGAGGAAAGATGAACACAAAACTCAGTGGGAGAAATTAAAGAGAAGCAAAGGAAGTGGAGTCTAGAAATAGAAGTGTACTTGGGTTTGAAAAAAAAAAAGAAGAAGAAGAAGAAGGGAGGTTTGTTATATTTAGAAAGTTCCTTGTTATCTAGAAATCCCTTAAAATGTTTCTTGAGTTGCATAAATAAACCCCACCCTACAAGGTAAATAAACTGAGCCAGCACAAACAAAAAAGCCAAGATTTAGAAAGGCAAATGTGATGAATACCTGGAGAACGCCCACAGAGGGACAGAAATGTTTAACAAAGGAACGCAGTATGAAGGAGGAGGCCTGGCCAGACTCTCCAAGATCTGGCTGCCTCCAGTCCCAGGCTGCCCGGGATTCTCACTGTGGGGGCGGAGGTGAGGAGAGGTGAACACCAAGTCTACTCTAATCTTTTTGAGATATTTTGAATCACAATTATAAAAGATTTAAAATCAGGAAGAGTGATTGGTCACAATTCAATATAATCCTGGTTAATTTACAAAGGTTGCCTAGTTATAGGCTACATTTATATAGTATGATTTCCTGTTCATCCCTCTGGCAATGCAAGCACAGGTCTGAGAGTAAGTGGAGTCAGTCAGGTTCGGGTCCACTGACATGACACAGCTGGTCTGGTTGTTTTAGGTCCTAGGTGACCTTCACCTCCTGTCTCCCATTCTTATTATTTTGTAAATTTAACTCCCACTCTAAAGATACCATCTTGAACCGTTTAGGAAGATTGACTTAGGAAGTTCATTTTTAATTGAGTTGCTGATTATTATTTAAAATAAGGATTAATGTGGGCTTTACTTTGAACCTTTATGTATAAAACTGATTTTGGAAATGGAAGAGCAGAATGGTCTTAGAGAGGTAAGGCTCAATGTTCTCCAGAATTGCTGGCCTCTGACAAATAACGACTGGTGGACCTACTCCCATCTTTGCATATTGGCTGACATTATAGGCAGCCGGACCTTCATCTGTTAACAGCAAGAGATATTTATTGCATGATCAATGTTAACATCCCCAAAATTCACCATTAACTATCATTTTGTTCTTCAGCTTTTTTAACATAATAGAGACATTAAGGTAAGGTGACCAGACATCCCACTTTTGGTGGGACAGTCTCGATTTTTAACAATTTGTCCCATGTCCTGCAGCATCTTTAAAAAGTTCCAATTTTTGGAAAGAATGCATGACAAGCTAGGGAACAGCAGGAGAATGGGAAGGGAATATACGGTTTTCAACTGCTAAAAAGGTTAATGCAACTCCATTTGGAAATGAAGAGGTTAATGTAACTCCATTTGGAAATGAAAAGGCTAATGTAAACTCCCTACTCCCCTCCTGGGCAAGGTATCATAAGTGAGCCAGTCTCCTTCTGTCTAGGCAAGGACAACTAGCTCAGAAGGAGCCAAACTGTCTGGAACAAACAAGTAGCCCCCCCCAACTAGAGTAAGGTGACCAGACATCCCGCTTTTGGTGGGACAGTCCTGATTTTTAACAATTTGCCCTGTGTCCTGTGGCATTTTAAAAAAGCCCTGAGTTTTGGAAAGAATGCGGGACAAGCTAGGGAACACAGGAGAACAGGAAGGGAATATATGGTTTTTGGCTGCCATGTGGCTATTTCGCCAGGATATGTATTTTATATTATTTTTATTAATTTTATAATGTTAAACTTTAATAATAACAAATAATTGTTGAGAACTGATTATAGAAAACAGCTTATCAAAGTTTGCATTGTTGTCAGGCCCCGTCCCCCAGGCCCTGCCCCCCCAATGGTGTCCTGCATTACCAATGTTAAAATCTGGTCACCTTACATTAAGGTGTATATCAATACCTCTGAAAGGAATATTAGTTAAATGGGAAATGAGGAACATAGTTGGGAGCTAGTGATTGGTTGACTCAATCAAGTCACAAAGCTGGATGTCCTGCAAGTTTATTTGACACCCCAGTGAAGCTGTACTGAAGCTCAGTAGGCATCCAGAAGAGCAAGAGTGCTGATCTTTTAAAGGTTTTAGCTGTGGTAGGAAGGAGAGAGTGTTACTTTGGTGTGCTAGTGAGTTTGCCTGGCTTGATCCAGTTGGTTTTCTGATGAGAGCCTTCTGTTCCTTTAAGGTTTAGCCCCCGTGGAGCCATTATGTTTTTTAGTTACTCATTTCTTCCCACTGGGTCCCAGAAGGGAGTGGTTTCAGTGAAGGTCAGTGAACAGTCACAGTGGAGTACTTTATGTTCAAAAAAGAGTGCCCTAGGCTTGCTTTTATGAGTTCCTCCACCCAACCTATCAACAGTGTCTGGGGACAGGAGCTAGATAGAATGAAGGAAATACTGGATTTCTTTAAAAGGAAGTAAAGTGTCAAAGATAAGATTCATAAATCTGAGTTTTATTTCACTGATGCTAAATAAAAGTTGAGTGAATGTTGCAAGGTTTAGTGATTCTCCTTTGTCCTTGGAGCCAGGTGCCTCTAAACCTGACTCCTCAACTCCCA
>NW_003852443.1:4455846-4457840 GCF_000181295.1 Otolemur garnettii
TCAGTACAGTAGACCTAGTTCCTCGTGTTGACCACCTTTGTATGTTGACCAGTTTGGTACGGTCCCTTGGATGGTCAACCTATAGAGGTTCTACTATAGTTCCACTTTACATACCTGATCTGAGCATTTCTTTCACTCATTTGAAAGAAGCAACACTAAGAAAAGGGCTTCAAGAGAGGTACAAGGAAAACCTGGGCTGCTGAATCAAGAAGTCTGGAAAGCCCCTAAGACTGTCGGTATGAAGTAACTAGATAACCAAAGGCCAATAGAAAGAGACTATCAATGACTAATCAAAAGGGGCAATACTGCCTGGAGGCACAGAGAGGCTGTTGAAAGCCTTGCAACCAATTTCAAATGGAGAGGGTATCCACATCCCTGCAGGCCTTTGAGTCTTTCACCTTTGCTCCTTCATGAGAGGGACCCACTTCTAACTCTCTTTGAAAGTGCTCTCAACTTTTCTTTGTTCTTCCTAAATAAAATTTCTCTTAGTTATACTGAAACACTGGAACTGCCTGAGCTGTTCCAGTTTTATTTCCAGTTTCCACTCACATTTGTTTTTGATTACCGCCATGCCTCGGTTGAACCTTCCAGCTCAACCGAGTAATCAAATCAGCTCACTGGAACCAGGACTCCCAACTCCCAACATCTTTGTTCCGTTCTGTCCTACAGGGATCCTGCTTGGTAGGCCTTATCTCCATTATACTGATGAGAAGAGAGAAACCCTGTTAACCCTGAGAAAGCTGTGGATACCAGGATGAAATCAGCTTTTTGTTAGGCTCAAACAAACTAAAGCTGGGAGAGCACTAATGGGAGTGATTTATGCTTGCTGAGACAAAGACCAGCTCAATGATTTTCTAAAATAACACCTCAAGAAATTCTTTCTTTATGACTGCAGCAATTCAGATAATAGAACACCTACAGTAATAGCATCTCCACAATGAACTGATGCCGATTCTGGCTTTGAGTGCCCAAACCAATGAGCCCTGTTTCCAAGCAGCTTAGGTGAACTTCTCCTTCACCCGTCTTTCTTCAGGTGCATGTGTGGCTTGCTATAGCTGTGCACCTCAGGTTATTATCTTCTTTTCTAATTCCCAAATAAATTAAACATATTTGGAGATTGAGGGGGAGAGGTTGACAACTCCCTCCCCAAAAGCCATACTCAGTAAAATAATTTAAGGAGGTTTATTCTGAGGCAAATTTGAGGACCATGACCCAGAGCCACACCCAAGAAGTCTTGAGAAAGTGAACTCTTGTGGGGGGATAGGGTTTGGTTTTATACATTTTAGGGAGTCAGAAATTATAGGAAAGTTCATAAATCAATAAAGAGTGGGACATCTGGAAGAGGATGGGGTGTGGGCTTATAGGTGATGGGTAGGGTTAAAGATTCTTTAGCTGACAATTGGCTGAAAGAGGTAGGCTTTGTCTAAAACACCAGGAGTCAGTGAAAAGGAAGGCTAAAGATAAAGGGTCTGTTAATTAGAGACAAAGTACCTGACACTCAAGCAGTTTGGCTGACACAGCCTTAGGTCTGTTAGTGAGTCACAAAGGACATCTGTAAGGAGGGGAGGGGCACCATGAGGCCTGTCTGATCTCCTTTCTCATGGCCAGCATCTCAGCTTGGCCAAGAGGGGATGCAGTCAGTCCGTCACTTCGGGGAGCCTTAAGATTTTATTTTAGTTCGCACCCTTCAATTAGCAGTACATGTCTTATTCTTGCTACTCATTTGCTACTCTCTGACAAACATACTAGTCTTGTTATTAGGCAAAGTTGATTCCCTCGCTTTGTTATTACATATTTGTATTTATTGCTTTATTATGAGAAGAGGTTGAAATAAAATAAAATATCAAGATCACAGCCATCCTTTGAGAAAAAAAATGTTAGGTGTTAAAATGCTGCCAGCATTCAAGAGCCTATTTGATATATTAGAAGTTAGAATAAAAATTTTCTTTTACAAGAAGTTACAAAGAATAGGAGGAAGATGACATTTCCCAGAG
>NW_003852443.1:4458069-4459212 GCF_000181295.1 Otolemur garnettii
GATTCAAATCTACTTTGCTTTTCTGAAAGCATGATTTAAGCTATCCAACAATAATTTAATCGGCTGTTCTGTAAATTACAGGGCTGACTGTATAAACAGCAGAGAAGTGCACATGGACATTAGTCATCAGCTGTCATTTTTTCTGATAATCTTCAGAACCTTCCTACTTATATAAGGGCAAAGCACAGGGTAATGGAAAAGTAAGTCTGTTTTCTATGTAAACTTCAACTTCTGTCACTTTTAAACATAATATATATCATAAATTTATGATATCTGGTCAGCACAAGGTATGTAAAATACAACAATCTTTCTAACAAGAATGCTAATGATAACCTCTGGTTTGAAGGGATGGGATCCTGATACAATAGGATATCACGATTATCAATTGATAATTGTTCAATGGGGGAATTCAAGAGGATCAACCAACTGGAGTGAAATAGATGAAAAGCTCTAGAGCTTTTTCTTAACCCTGTTCTATTTGCTCAGTTTGTATAGACTTGGATGAAAATACGAAATGTAGGTTTATCCTATTTGTGGATGAGATAAATTTAAAATAGAATGGATGATAGAATCAGGATACAAATGTGACGTGCTGATGTGACACCTGACTTAAAGAATAGGGAATTCCACTGGAATGACAATGCGATCTTGCTTTTTGGTAGATGTTTTTCCTCGACATAACTATAAGTTGAGAAGTACATAGTGAATAATATGAAAAATTGTAAGGAAAAAAAGCTCAGAATTTTTGATTCTGTAATCAGCTCACTGTTTGTAAGCAATGTGTATGGCTGCCAGGAGAAGTGAACAGAATTTTAGTTGCATTAACAGAATTAAAGCACCCCGGTTGAAGGAGGTATCAGGCATAATTGAAGTCTCGGCTCTGTTCCAGTCAGACCACACCTGGAACGTTAGGCTGATTTTGAATGATGTTCTTCCTGAATGGTACAGGCAAAGTGGAGCTTATTAGGTCAAGAATGAATGCAGAAGGACCACATGGTAGGCATAGTTAATATTAAGATATTTTAACCTGAAAAAAAGAGAACTTAGCATAAGACAAGAACCTAATAGATGCCTTGAAATAGTTAGATATGTTTCAGTTAAAAATTTACAAATAGCAATAAGATACAGAACAAGAATCAATGA
>NW_003852443.1:4459484-4467802 GCF_000181295.1 Otolemur garnettii
ATTTCTGAGCAGTGCTTATGTCCAAAGCATTATATGTGTATTAAGCTCTGCAGATATAGGAGTAACAAAATTGATACTGTCATTGCTGTGATAAAGATCATTTCCAGTCTAGGTAGAGAGATAGACAATAATTGGACATGGTGATAACTTGTAATGAAAGAACTATGGAGAAGCTATAACTCCAGGGAGAGTCAATAGAGAGTTTAGAGTGGAGAGTTAGAGAAACTCCTCTCAGGATCTCACCTTTTAAGACAAGACATGAATGATGAATCTGAATTGGCCAGATGAAGAATGAGGAAAAGAGGAGGCAGGAGAGAACCAGAGGAAGAATTTGCTCAAGTCCTTTTCTAATTCAGGAAATAGCCAGGTGCATTCAGAAGCTGAAAAAATGATAGTGTGGCTGGGACTTTGTGGGTAAGGCGAGCAGAGGTAGATGGGAGCCATAGGCAGTAAGCCTTGAAAACCTTCCTCTGGAATAGAAATTTATCCAAAGACAATGGAGAGCCATTGAAGGATTTTAGCCAAGGCAGTGGTATAATTACTTCTGTTCGCTATGACATGAGAAAGACATGTTAAATTAGTGATTAGATATGTGAATCCAATCGATCTTCAGATGTGTGGGAGCAAAATCACCTAGAACTTTTGATTATCTGGCTCTAACCCTGGATCCCCCTTCTTTGGAATCCTCCAAAGAAGCTGTGTAAAACTCAGTCATCCCTGCAGAGTTACACCAGTTAGCTTGGGGCTCCTTTACCACTTTGGGTGCCTATGCCATGAATACAAAGAGGGCCAGTCAAAGTGTTAAATCCATTATTACTTTGCAGGATAAGCCAAGAGAAAACTCCGTAGAAGGAAAGCCATCTCCAGATCCTTCTACTTCCATCGCCATGTTTGTGTTCTATGCTGTTGCCTCCTTGGCCACAGTGAATTGACCCAGGAACCTGGCTCTAGCCAAAGACGACAGCCTAATGGGTCCAGTGGCCTATGAGGTGACCTTCCATAAGAATCCAGCCCAATAGATACACGATTCTGGGTGGTGATAAGTTTACCAAATCAGATTGTCTCTTTGATCAGGGTAGAGGAGAGGAGGGAGAAATTAAAACTAGAAAAACAGAAGCAAGTGGATAAGGAAGAACACAAAAGTAGAGGAAGACTCAGGCAGAAAGAGACACCAAACAGCAGTAGAGCCGCAGGTGGGGCAGTCGGTAGCACAAGGCTCAAGCAATACCTGCTCCTGAGTGGATGGCAACGCGCCACCTGCCCTTAGCAAACTTTTTTATACTCAATGTTTCAATGCAATTTGAAAAATTGTACATTTCAGAGCAATTGTATTGCTGTGTTTAGTGTCTCAATAGTATTTTCATTTGTTAATTCATCTTTAACGTTAAAGGTGAAGTTTCTTAATGTGCTCACAATGCATATACGTTACCATGACTTAATTTTTGTCTTGCAATATTTATTTCTAGCTCTCAGAAACCAAATGAAACATGGATTTAGTGCATTCTCTCTCTTTCTCTTCTTTGAATCATAAGCAGGAGGCTTATGATTATAATAATATAATCAAATTATATTATATAATAACCAGTAAATACCAGAGGTCTTATTATATTATATAATAACCAGTAAATGAGAACCTACATGATTTATCACACTATCCTGACATCCTTTTGAAAGAAGGACTGTGCCTTCTCAAGGCTTTAACTCATGACAGCAAATGTTTATCATTGAATGTCCATCTTTGGGGCTCGATGGTGTAAGACTGTGTGAACAAAAGTGTAACAGGACTGACTTCTCTAAATGTTAGGATCCCACATTCTTATGGTATAATGAGAGCTAAATATAAACACCATGGGCCCTTCGGGCTTTGAGTTTAACATTTTCCCTTACAAATAATATTCTCTGAGGACGTGAAAACAGTCTTACTTTTTTGGCTTTAGATAAGCAAAAATAGAACAGAGGAAATAATCAAATGAATGAACATATATCTTTTCTTGTTACCCATTCATGCCCAAATGGATGTCTCTTGAAAGTACAAAATTACTTACAATGGGGAAAATATCTTTCAAATGATGACATTTATCTTCAAACAGAGATGCCTGAAAGTCTCAGTAACTAACTCGGAATAAACTACAATGCTGATGATTGCATTATTTACCACAGTCTTACAAACAAGTGAACGTGGGCTTTTATAAGCAGCACAGGAAGGAAGTTTACTGAAAGCAGCTATTAATGTGTCCATTTATGTCTCACCTCCAACAAAAAGGACCCAAAATTAGAGAAAAGAGAGTGGGAAATTTCAGTCCCAATTTAGACTCTCCGAACCCCAGAGGAAGCTGCTCAGCTGCCTTGGCAGGCAGTGACCAGGACAGACAGAGCATGATGAGCTGCTGGGCCAGTGCCCATACACCAGACGGGAGCGACTGGAATGGACAGACTCCACCTCGTGTCAGGAACATTTCAGTCTGAGAAATAAAAGAAGTCTTGCCTGGAACTGATAGTCGAAATACTAATGTACTCACATTTAGCAGTTCCAGTTTGGGGGAAAAAATTCTGGGAAAATGCTTGAATCTGAGCTGGCATTCTCCGTTGTAATTTTGACAGCTGTTATACCCAAAGCAAGGGCTGTCTGACTGGGTTCTTAGAGCTGCCCCTGATACAGGGCAATGCGGGGATACTTTACATTTGATCTCCCCCAAATTCAAGTTATTTCTGCTTTCCTTCAGCCAGGAAAAGAGGACAATTGCCTGCTAACACTGGCAAGAGTAATGACGGTTTCTGGAAAAAAACCCTTTTAGAAAATAGGTAAGGAGGAGACAAAACAAACAAACAAACAAACAAAACCCTTCATCATTATTTTGGAAACTCTGACTTTCCAGAGTTATTGGTTCTTCAACCACCCATTTTACCCTTAATGAAATTAGGTTTTAAATAAAGTATCTTACTAAACGTCATACTACTGATTGTGGAGTTGAGAGTAGATGTAGCTTATGATCAAACAGATGGTCCTTGAGAACAGACAGCCAGCCGGTCATGACTCAGCGCTCGGGACAACCCGGAACAGTACCTGAACTGTACCTTTCATGGTGGGTGGTGTGTACACACTCTGCTTCCTTTGCTTAGGGGAGGCATTCTGTGACTGTGGAGAAAGAACAAAGTAAAAGCCTTAGACTTGGCTAAGGAGGACACTATCAGATCCACGAGGGAAATGAACACTGCGCCCAGTTTCAAAGAGCTTTCTGATTTCTCTCTGTCAAGCTTGCTGATGGCATAGGCTCAAGAGATGGATGAAATGATAGGGTCTATTTTTTCATAAGGTTTTTCATCCACCCCAGTCTTGAAAGCATGCATTTGACTTTCTCCCCTCTCACATTAGTTTATTTTTAAAAGAAAAAGAAAAAGAGATAGAAATCCTTTCCATTTAGAGAAAACATGAGTTCTGTGACAAAGTAAACTACAAAAGCTGTGCCCATGGGACTTAGTCCACAAAATGTTGTCCCATAGTTAACAGGATTAGTGGATGTTTCAGGAGGGATAATGAGGGTCCTTTGTAAGTAATAGAAATCTATAAATAGTCTTCTTGACTTGACATGTTCATCTCTCATCTCCAGTTACTGGGAATTACAATATTGAGGTACCATTCTTTTGTATGTTCAAATGGTAAGTCATTTCCTAACAAAACTGCTATTAACATTCTTACCTAAGTACACTGGTTCAAAAGTAATTTATCAAATAAGAGCTTTTGCATTTCAAAATGATAAAAGCAGAAACACCTGTCAGGGCCAAAAATACAGATGATATGGAACTTGATGTAAATATTATTTGTTCTACTAAATGGTACACATGTGATTTTACCCCAATCTTATAATGTCAAAGACTCCTTTTTAATAGCATGTTAATTTGTTTTAATGTGGCAAGAGTAGGGATCTGAATCAATGAGTTTTAGTGTCTGGAACAATTTTTGTTTTTTTCGAAAAGCTCCCATAGAAATAATTACAAGATACTTCTTGAGGATTATTCCAGTTTCTCCATGCATCTCAGAAAGAATAGGACATCCAGAGTTTGAAAGAAACTAGAAACAGTTTCACAAAGTTGTGAATAGAATTTGAGACATTTATCCTTGTGCATACTAAAGCTATCTCCGAGGTGTCATCAAGATGTTGATCTTTACCTGATACAAAGCAATCTATTAAAAAGTAAAAAATTCACCTAAACAGTTGCCAAATCCCTGTCAACTGAGCAAATAGTATGAGCAAAATTCTCTGTTAACAACTGTTTTGGCCCCAGTGCACTGTGCGCAGGTGTAGACAGGGCAACTTTACATTAATGTCAAATGTGTGGATGATTGGCAGTTCTGGGGCACCTCTGTTGTTCCAGTCACATCTGGTTGCTTTTGAGAAGCAACTGCTTCGGGAGTTGTATGTATTTACTTTCATACACCTATTCAAAGATCAAGTGGAAAACTAATTCTACAGAAAAATTGTTATTATTTAGTAACACAGTGTTGGAACTTATTAAGTTATAAAAAACTATATTATACTTATGTAGGAGCTTTCAGAGCATTTTTACATTTACTATCTCACTAAATTTTTAGAAAAGTCTTGTGAGATAACGTTTGGTGTTCATGTGACCATGGCAGTGGATTATTGAGTTCACACAGCATCCTATTGGATATCTGATTCATTGCTGGGCCAAGTTTACTCGCTACTGTTCTATGCATTCTACGCTATCAGCTGCCCTAAACTTTCCCAGTTTCTATTTTCTTTTTATTTATTTATTTTTGAGACAGAGCCTCAAGCTATCCCCCGGGTAGAGTGCCATTGCATCACAGCTCACAGCAACCTCCAACTCCTGGGCTCAAGCGAGTCTCCTGCCTCAGCCTCCAAGTAGCTGGGACCACAGGTGCCCGCCATAACACCCAGCTATTTTTTGGTTGCAGCCGTCATTGTTGTTTTTGGCGGGCCCAGGCTGGATTCGAACCTGCCACCTTAGGTGTATGTGGCTTAGCCACCTGAGCCACAGGCGCCGAGCCAGTTTCTATTTTCTACCTGAACTCCTGAATGCATTTGTGGAGGGAATGGGGAGTGACAATGTTTATGTGACCTGCTAAATTTCAATCTGAATGCATGTTTTGGTGAACCCCCCGATCTGGTTCCCCAGGCTTTAAAACCCAGACTCTGGCCTGGAGGTTGGCTTTGGTTCCACACCCCAGAAGCTTGTTTAGGAGGTGTAAGCCCCTTCCCCCCACCTCCTTGCCCTGAGATGCCCAACATTGCCCAGCCCCAGCCTGTGGTGTGCATATATGATCACTTAAAAAATTAGTGGAAATTTCCAGTACCATATCTTGCCATTAAAACTCATTTTATTTTAGAAGTTTCTCCAAGAGTTAGTGTTGCATAGGTAGAGAATCAAGGTAGCTGACAGACTTTTAATAATACCCAGTTAGTACTGGTTCAGTCAGGAAAGTCAAAGGAAACAGTTTTTCTATCACAGTTATATTTATACCATATTTTATTACTGTATCTCATAGAATCAAGCTAATTATGCTTTAAATCGATCTGAACAAGTATTCATACAAAAATATTTTTAAAAACTTACTTCCACTTGTGTGTTGGGCACCCTCTTGTCATCTATTTCTGTAAGAGAAGTAGGTATAAATTATTAGAAATGTGGTATCCATTCTACATATTAACATTTACAATAACACAGACCAGAATGATTTAATAATTGCCTTATGGTTATAGAAACACTGTGGCTGGGCAGCACCTGTGGCTCAAAGTCATAGGGTACTGGCCCCATATGCCAGAGGTGGTGGGTTCAAACCCAGCTCCAGCCATGAACTGAAAAAAAAAAATAATAACAGAAACACTGTGGCTTAGAGCTGAGAAGGGGGACAGAGGAGGGCAGTTTCCTTCTGGGATAACCTTCTTCCAAAGTTTGAAAAAGCCAGTAAAGAACGCATTCCTCTGAGCATCCCAGACTTCCTACCCTCCAGCAATCCAAAAAGAGGAACAGGGAAACGATTTTTAGAACAACGGTTGGTGTCCTCAGCCCCACAGTGCGAGGGGAGCAGCAGCCTCCTCTCCTTACTGGCCTGCTGCTGCTGCTATACATGGACCACCGCCTCTGCCAAGTGTCCTCGGGTTTGTTACTAACCAGAGCAATCTCCTGCCACACTCAGCACAATTGCCATGACCCCAAGGAAGGCAGCATCCTCTTGTCACTCTATCAAATATTTCTGTGTTTGGAATGTTGTAAGGGAGGGAGGGATGGGGGGAAGGTGTTTGCACAATGCTTGTGCAGTGGGAGGATGGTCCGAGCTGGGTTTCTTCTCAACCTCCTCACCTACACCGCATGGCTTCTGACCCAGTTACCCCTAGTTAATCTATATGTTAGTCTCAGAGCTAAAAGGCTGATCTCCTCGTCCAAGAACTGAATGAGGCGTTCATCAAAGAATATTCTGCTGTAAGGCAATGGTATAGATCTGTGTTGGCATGCAAACATATGCTATACAAGTGAAAAATGTTTCAAAACTATAGGAGTGGTATATTTACTTTATAAAGGACAGATAAATGTAGATATACAGGGTGGTCATAAAGTCTGTGTGCAATTTAAAATTGCAGGCTATTAAATTGCACATGAACTTTATGGCTACCCTGTACATGTGTATACATGCCTGGGAAGATATCAATATGTTATTTGAAGTTATCTCTGGGTGATTGGATAACATATTCTATTTTAACCCTATCTGTACTGTTTGTTTTTAATTTTATAATGAGCATGTGTTACTTTTACAGGGATAATAAAAAAGCATATACGTGGATACACACACACACATATACACCTGTGTAATATGCGTCTACCATGCATGAACTGTTATTTCATATAGTAAGAGACCAACATGACTGAAGAGCTAGAGTGAAAGTATATGGAACTATCATTTATTCTAATGTAACATTTTGGTGACTAGATTTTTAAAAGTTAAGGAAACTTTGTATAACTTTTACCTCCTTTACAGCAGAGAACTATTGGTTTAAGATATACCAACTGTGAGCCACTGTAACAGTGCATGTATTGGGATCCCTCAGATTGTTAAATACCAATGAGGTTTCTTAGTATTTTTTTTCATGCTTTCAGGGTTTTCAAAATTCAACCCATGACTTGTAACTTAATGTTTTAGAAACACAGCGGGAATCATTCAGCTTTATGCTTTTCTTACTATCTAACCCTATCACTCCCTAAAGCAGTATCATTCCTAGGCCATTGTGAGGACTTCACTTGGTACATCAAGATTCAATCAAAACTTTTTTGTTCAAAAAAAACCTTTTTTGTTGTTGTTGAGCTTTATGTCATGAAGACAAGTACTGAGAAAATTTAGCCCTGTATTCTTCTCTTGAAACTGAAGAGTGCAAATTAAATGACTTTCAAGTCAAAGTGACTCAGACAAAATATGAAGCAAGCCAAGAATAGGTCATAGTTTTCTTGAGATTCACTGGTTTAAATACATTTCTATTTCCCTTAATAGATTATGACTAAATTGGGATGGGAATCTTTTTCTGCTTCCCAAGCATGTCTCCCTCTTTCCCTCTCTCTCTCTCTCTCTCTCTCTCTCTCACACACACACACCACGCTCACAGGGCACACACAATGGACAATATACCGACACAAACAAAATGTTCTAATTAGTATCAAGGAAGTTATAACCAAAGGAGACTAAAAAAATAAAAGAGCAAACCTCCCCAGCTCTTCACACAAAAACATCAAAATGATGTTTGCAGTTCTCCATGTTTGTGTCAGGGCCTCCAGTTGTGACCCAAAGGTCAGTCCCAGAAGTGTCCAAGAAGCCTAGATGACTCATGACATGAAGAATAAATCCCTGTCTTCAAATACTGTTTCATTTTCTCATTAAACTAGAACAAGAAAAACTATTTTGGAATAGGGTTGAACAAAATCAGCTTGTTAATTGATGAGAGGTTTGTTAGCTGAGACTCCATAATCAAAAGAACAAAAATTCTGAAAGCGGCTGCTATCCCTGTTCTAGCTATATTTTATCTCTATTTTCCATCTCTCAAGGGCCATTTGTCTGAAAGAAGAAATTTCGTGATTTAGAAGAAAAAATGAAGAGTCATAGAAGTATAACATTTAAAGGAATAGTGCCATCATTACAGATGGAGATAGGAATAGAAATGTTCAAGGAAGTTTTGAGTATTAGTTAGTTAGAATGTTCTTGAGATATTTAAATTCATCAAAGGAACAGGACAAACTCAGGATTCATGTGGATACACACACACAAACTACAAACACCCATCCTCTTCTGTCTC
>NW_003852443.1:4468681-4477508 GCF_000181295.1 Otolemur garnettii
ATCCTCCTAAACGTCAAGATTTTTTTATGTGTGAAACGGGAACAAGGAACATAATTCTTACTCTGCCTTCCTCGTTTCCTCATAATCTCATTTTGAGGAATTAAAAAAATGAAAAGGAAACATAATTCTCCACTCCTAAGTGTAAACTGCCATGTATGCAAACTGACTTCCTTCTGAAGAGAAAGGTATGGTAGAAAGAGAGGCTAAAATAAATACTTTCATAGTGGGAAAACCTGGCAAACATATCTCAGTTCTGGGATCAAGGTCAACTGTGTTTTACAGTATGGTAAAAAGAGAGGCAAAAATAAGTGCTTTTATAGTGAGAAAACTTGGCAAACATCATCTCAGCCATGTGACCAAGGTCAACATCAGTAGCCATTAATCATGTTGATAATGGGAGTCCTTGATACCATGTGATGAACATGGCACTTACCTCAATGATCTTCCTTCCCCCAACCCTTACGCCTTGTCTACTCTTGAGGAAAACATCAGACAAATTCCAGCACAAGGACATTGTGCAAGATACCTGATGAGTACCCCTCAAAACTGTCAAGGACATGAAAAGCAAGGAAAATCTAAAAAAATGTCATAGCCACGAGGAACCTAAGGAGACATGATAATTACATATAATAGGATATACTGGAAGAGACATGTTGGGCAGAAAAAGGTCATTAGATAAAAATTTAAAGTATCTGAATAAACGATGATTTCAGTTAATAATATATAAACATTGAGTCATTAATAATGACAATGTGACACTTTAACGACAAACGTAGGATGTGAACAATAACAAAACTACGTGAGAGGAGGGGGATTTGGGACTCCATGGGGCCCTCTCTTCAATTTTTCTGTAAATCTAAAACTCTTTAAAAAAATTATGTCTGTTAATGAAAACATACAACCAATGAGAGATCACTCAATGGTAGTAAAAATCACCCTACAAATGTTTTATTTTTACTATCAGGATTCTGTGTGCAATTTGAAGATCACCAGAGTCATTATTAAGAAGTAGGCAATGTAACTACAAACAAGACATGAAAACAACATCATTTTTTAAAACGTTATTAGGGCCATGGAAAGAGATAGAGTAAATGGTAAGAATAAGCTTATAAAGGGAAAAATTTTAAAGTTCAGTTGAGGTTGTTGAAAGCTGATACAGACATAGATGTGTTAGTGGAAAAAATGAGAAGTTAAATGATTTCCAAAAAGTCCAATGAGGATGAGAGCATTTTACTTTTATTTTCTTACTGATTGAACGAGGAGAGACCTGTAAGAAAATATAGAAGGCAATTCTATTCACGTCTGTTTGACTATCCACAGCCCTTGGCGTGCTGCTACTGTGCATTAGTTCCTGACATCCAGAATGCTCCTGTCCTCACCACCAGCACCGCCTCCCTTAGTGCTCTGTGCAAATGGCATTTTCTCTGGGAAACCTGTCCTGATTCTCGGCTACCAATACCCAGCTGGAAGTTTCCCCCCACACAAGCCACATCACTTTCTTTGTTCCTGTCCCTCAGGACTCATCACCAAATGCCCTGTACCATGGCCAGTAGAGTCTTCTCCCCGCAGCTAACCTGGAAAGGAATGAGAATTATTGTCCATGTTTGATTCTTCCACACCTCTTTGCACAACAGCATAGCTGACACACAACAACAGCTTGTCAAATACATAGACCCTAATGCATGTCTTTCATAAAAGAGGACCTCCTATTTGGTGCCTCACTATATTCCAAATCATAATAGCAGTGGAATTATTTGCTCATATTAGGTGCAAAATGTCTATTTTTAACAAATCAGTGTTTGATTTTCAAACTTTTAAAGGCAGAAGCCATAGCTTCTATATAAAAAAGTCATTTTCAAAGGTCTAAGACAATGCTACAGATATAAATATCACCCAAATGACTTAAAAGGGAATCTTAGAGGAAGAACAAGGATGTATGGCTTTGCTCTGTTGGTTCCTAGAGATTGGGAAGACATCTGGGTCAAGAGCAATATATATGAGAAATTTTTTAAAAGTGATAAAATCAAACTCAATATAGTGTTATGGAAATCAGCTTCAGACAATAACTCGAGCCCTGCAGATGAACGATTTATTCAGGATATTGGCTGTGCAGGAGCACTGACCCATATGTAGGATGCTTTGGTAAAGGAGATTCAAGTGCTTAGAATAAACCCCGAAGATACAGACTTTCCATGACTTTAGTAAAGGAGGGTCACATGAGTCTTTATTTAGGCAGACACTTCATAAATGTGAGGGGAAAAGTCAGTTTAGAGGAAATTGGAGGACTTCCAATAAAAACAGTTGTAAGTTCATGCTTTGAAGACTCCGCTGCTCAAAAGCAATACAACGATGGATTAAATATAAAAAGAAGTGACTAAAAAGATAAGGCAATAGTCAAAAGTTAGTTAAACATCTCTGTGGACCACAAACATAAGAAAAGCCAAATTATACATATATATACACATATACACACATTCACACACACATACACATAGGGTGTCAAAAAATGTATACACATTGTGAGAAGAAAAAATGTGTTAACTTTG
Organism: Otolemur garnettii; assembly: GCF_000181295.1. Lineage (NCBI taxonomy): Eukaryota > Metazoa > Chordata > Mammalia > Primates > Galagidae > Otolemur > Otolemur garnettii. The sequence goes on from NW_003852443.1 coordinate 4,471,228, forward strand.
TGATATTCTGTATATACTGATGTTTGTTATCTTATACGTATATTGTATCTTGTATCATAATTACAAAAGTCAATGTGACTTGAGTAAAGAAAATTGAGTATTACAATTTTAATGCCATTTTTTTTCTTTGTTATAATATGTATACATATTTTTGGCATGCTCTGAAAATGGCTCTAAAGGGCAGGGACAAGAAGACAGACCAGTAGGGATTTGGGACGTAAGCAATGATCAGTTTCCTGCTTTGTTTTGTTTTGTTTTTAATTTATATATCCTAGACTGGATGCTGTACAGGCAACCTGGATGTGCTAATAAGAGCAGATGACAATATATATATATATATATAATAAATTAATTAATTAGATAAAATAAAAAGCAAGAAAGCTTACTCTTTCTAACCAAAGGACCAGAAAAGGGACAATATAGCAAGACAGAAAACCTTTAGACAATAACTACTCTGCTCTGTATGTGGAAAATAAAATGGCCTCATTGTCACCCTGTCAGCCACGTCTGAGTGGGGAGACCAGATTTCCACATTCACCTGGCTGTAAAGAGGCGACCCTCACCCTCCACTCTGCTGGGGAATTATCAGAGAAGACCAGCTGGAAACCCCAGAGGTAATGAGACCCATTTCCCTGGTATCAATAGGGGCCAAATGGAATCCTGGATTTCATTCCCACCCAGTGACAACAAGATGACTTCCCTCCCCAGCTCTGTTGGAAGAACCTAATGGGCAGGTGGCACCTTTACAACCATCCAGCGGTGATGAGGCCACAAGAGAGACTCGATATGTTACCAACAGGGAAAGGCAATTCACAAAACAGCAATTTCTCATCAGAAATTACGAGGCCAGAAGGAAGCAGCGCAACATTTTTCAGGTGCTGAAGAAAATGAACTGTCAACCCCAGAATTCTATATTCAGTAAGATTATACTTGAGTAATGAAAAAGAAATAAAATTTCCCTCTGTGCATCCTCAGACAAAGGAAGACTGGGAGGATCTGTCACCAGCAGACCTACCCTAAATGCATAAGAAAAGGAAGTTTCCTAACTAGAAGGGAAATGATTAAAACGAGGAGTCTTGGACCATCAGGAAGGAAAGAAGAATGGTGAAGAAAGCAAAAATATGCGTAAGTACCATAGACTTTGATTTTTCTCTTTAGTTTTCTACATGTTTGATAGGTGGATCAAAAATTATTTTTTTTTGATATGGTTCTCAGTGTATATCAGAGAAATATTTAAGGCAATCACATAAATGAGACAAGTTAAATGTATTTAATGAAAAGTAGAGTTTCTGTACTTTATTATTTATTCATTTATTTATTTGGGACAGACTCTCACTGGGTAGAGTGCTATGGCATCATTGTAGTTCACAGCAACCTCAAATACTTGGGTTCAAGCAATCCTCTTGCCTCAGCCTCCTGAGTAGCTAGGACTACAGGCCTGCACCCCCACTCTCAGCTAGTTTTTCTATTATTACTAGAGATGGGTCTTGCTCTTGCTCAGGCTGGTCTCAAACTCTTGAGCTCAAGCAATCCACCACCTTGGCCTCTTGGAGTGCTAGGATTATATGCGTGAGCCACTGCACCCAGCCAAGTTTCTGTACTTTAACTGATAAAATGTTGGTATCAACAGATTGTGTTAAAATTAGATGTATATGATACCATAATCAGTAAAAATATACATACAAAGATATATACTTAAAAATATTATAGATAAATCAAAATGGAATTAGAAAAATGTTCAAGTAACCAATGTAAAGGTAAGAAATAAAAAGCAAATACAAAAACCAAAGACAGCAAAGAAAATTAAAACTAAAATGACAGTTTTAGCCCTAACATATAAAAAATTACCTTAAATATAGTGGTCCAAATATATCAACTTAAAAAGATTGGCACAGTGGTTACGGCTCCCACCACTTACACCGAACCCAGCCCAGGCCAGCTAAACAATAATGACAACTGCAACAAAGAAAAAAAAAATAGCTAGGCATTGTGGCCGGCACCTGTAGTCCCAGCTACTCGGGAGGCTGAGGCAAGAGAATCACTTAAGCCCAAGAGTTTGAGGTTGCTGTGAGCTGTGACGCCACAGCACTCTACCAAGGGTGACATAGTGAGACTCCATCTAAAAAAAATTGGCACAGTGGATATTCGTCAAAATGATCTAACTACAGAGTATTATGCTGAGTATAAAAAGCCAATTTCAAAAAGTCACACACATTGGGAGGCTCCTATGGCTGAAGGAGAAGGGCTCCAGCCCCATATACTGGACATGGTGAGTTCAAACCCAGCCCTGGCCAAAAACTGCAAAAAAAAAAAAAAGTCATACATATACATTATGATTTAATTTATGTCACATTCCTGAGGGACAAAATTACAGAGATGGAGAACATATCAGTGGTTGCTGGGGATCAAGGATGGTGGGAGGAAAGAGCGGTGGATATAACCACCAAGAAGAAGCAAGAAAGATCTTTGTGGTGATTAAATAGTTCTCTTTCTTGATTGCCAGGGTAGGGCACACAAATCTATGTATAAAATAAATAGCATAGAACTAAATGTGTAGAACACATTTTACAATGTCAGTTTCATGGTTTTGTCTTTGTTGCTGTGCTATGGATGTTACTATTGGAGAAAAACTGGGTGAGAGGAACACCAAGACCTGTTTGGACTATCTTTGCTGCATTCTGTGAATCTTCAATTAGTTCAAAATTAACAGCTAAAAGAAACAAGCAAAAGCAACAATAATTTCAGGTAGGACATAATTTAAAAGGAAATTAGTAAATTAAAAATGTTACTGAGAAATTTACCTGAATCTAATATCAAAGATAAAGACATAAAAATACATGAAAGAAAGGTTAACAGACACAAAGAAGAGATTGAGAGTCTGCAAAAATACGTAAAAGAGCAGATACAAAACAAATAAAAGGAGTGGTAGAAAACTTCCCAAAATTAAAGTGATACATAAATCTTGTAATTAAAACCAGGTGCCAAGAAAGTTAATCAAAATAACTCGACATCTAGATCGTAAAAGTAAAAGTTGGGAACACTACATTTAAAGGGAAAACTTGAGGTTAACAAGAGATAGAAAGAACAATTATCTATTGTGGGAAAACATCTCATTTGAAATAACAAATGGCAGGAAATAAAAGCACTGAGATAAATAAAACTATTTTTCTACCTACTGTTTTTCAAAAAAGGACAAAATATAGACATTTTTAGACATATGAAAAATATTGATAGTTAAATTGACCTTGGTTTTATTGATGAATATAGTAAACCTATGTTTTACTTTTTTTTTTTTTGGAGACAGAGGCTCACTTGGTCACACCTGGTCACCCTTGGTAGAGTGCTGTGGCATCATAGCTCACAGCAACCTCAAACTCTTGAGCCAAAGTGACTCTCTTGCCTCAGCCTCCCAAGTAGCTGAGACCCCAGGCACCTGCCACAATGCCCAGCTATTTTTTGTTGTTGTTGTTGTTGTTGTTGTTATTGTTGTCATTGTTTTAGCTGGTCTGGGCCAGGTTTGAACCCACCAGCCCTCGTGCATGTGGCCAGTGCCCTAACCACTGAACTATAGGCACCCAGCCTGTTTTTACATTCTTAAGTGTTTAAAAATAAAAGTAAAGGTAGAATATTTATACAAAGTGAATTAAAACAAACATTTTTAAATTTTATAAAGATTTTAGCTGACATGTATTTTACCACAAGTTAGATTATATATCACAAATACAAAGTGAAAGTTTGAGGAAATTACATTCAATTATTTCCAAAGCTTTCATTTTTTACCCTACTCTAAGAGGAGAATTGGTTAGTTGTTTTATTAATATCTTTATTGAACTGATTAAATTATCCACATAAAAGTTTCCTTTTAAGAACAGACAACTTTGTTTTGTGTTATATGACTATTTTTCTTAGTTCCAGAACAACTGCCATTTGCTCCCTACTCTGAATTTTTGGGTGTATCAAACATGGGTAAATAAATGTATTCTGATACTTTGTTCACAATTAAAATGTATATTTTTCCATTTCACTTATTTAGAAGCTATTCTTTTTTTCTCTTAATTTTTTATTAAATCATAACTGTGTACATGAATGCATGTATGGGGTACAATATGTAAGTAAATTTATTTTAGTCATCTGTCAGTAAATTACAATTATTTTATTTTACTGAAAATATTTAAACTTGTTAATCAAAGCCATGTATTTTGTCATTTCAGTAAATGTTACACCAAATGATCCAAACAGAACTAATCCTAAAATGCAATGAATAATTTCCTTTCATCAATATATGAAACGACAGGGTGGAGCAGTGACGTGACAGCCTGCTACGTTGAGGCCATGGCCTCACATTTGTCCTGTTGATGTGAGAGACATACCAAGCGAAGCGTCAGAAGAGGAAGTTGCATGGCCAGCACATACCAGTTAGGTAGAACTCACTGAAACAGTTCACAAAACCACCACCACTGTGTGTGGCGACAGAACAGCACAAAAGAAATCGGCTTGATTCTTTCCCTTGTCAAGGCATTCCTTTGGCATTGCCTAAAAATAACTATTAGCTGGTAAAGCCAAGTGTACCTGATATAACTGGAGAAGGAAATCAAGATTTCCCAATACCCTTTTCTTTTCCTTCCATGCCAGGCTATAGATTTCTTCTCAATAATACTTGATTTATCTGACCATCCATTGATACTTGTTTTATCTGACCATCCCATTGATACTTGTTTTATCTGACCATGCCATTGATAGTTGTTTTATCTGACCTTTTCCCTTGATTCCATTCCTTAAAACTAATCCCAAGAAAGAGATCCGATGAATTTCTTGAACTATTTATAACTATAGAGAGAAAAAATAGAAGCTAATTTTTTTATTAATACTACCAACATTTTTTTAGATACACTGCCATTTGGTACTTTTACTATAACTTCTACCAAATTTATCATTTATAAAACCAGCAAACTATGATTAGTACTTTAAAATTTTCTCAAAAATATAAGGAAAATACTTAGTAATCATCATTATATTGGCATACTTTTCAAAGGATTTTGTAAAATATTCACCATCAATCTCCACTAAAATGTTCATCTACATCTTAATATCTCAAAATTGTTGATGTAATGTATTCAAAGAGTGAGAACAAATAAGGAGAGATCACTATACAGCTATCATAATTTATTCCTATGTGCTAGTAAAATTTAAGAGCAAAAAATATTATCAAAGGCAGTGATAGTCTACCCATACAGTTGTAAAAGTTGCATATGCTTTCACACCAAAGTTTGAATTAACAAATAGAAGTCATGTAAGTTTCTGAAGCATGGTGGTAAAGTAATTCCTTGACAGTTTTTTTTTAAATGTTTATCAATGGAAACTCTACCAGCGATGTTAGTTACCAAGAAAAATCATACCTAAGCCTTATCATTACTTCCTCCTGTATAGCTCTAGACTGAAAAAATCCCTCATCTAACTATAATATTGCAGCTGCCATAATGAGTATTACTAGAGGCTGATTCTTTACCTGTTCACCATCTTTAATCTGCTACTAACAAGATTGTAAACACTACAATTTGACAGCCTTTAAACAGTCAGCATATAAGTTTTATTTCTTCTTTCAGGAGGCACTAATAACCATTTTTACCCAGAAAATACTAATAACATTGCAGAACACATGCATATATACTTTTTCTGTTTCTTTTTCTCCCCTATTGAGTTAGTGCCCCAAACAATGGCTGCATCTTTCTCCATCAATTTCCTCAGTGAAATTCAAAGTATTCAGGCAAGGATAGGTGATTTTTACATCCAGCTTGTGTGTCTGTGTTGCTGGATTATGAGGCTTAGCTGCTATTGGTTTGGTTTTGTTCGAAAGTAGAAAATAATTCCTTCCCTGTGGGAAGCTTCTTGAAGCATTCAGATGGAATGTTCCTGATTCTCTTCTTAAAGCTAATCAAGAGAAGATGTTTGGTGGCTCTAATGCAATCTGTCTGAAGTTGTAGTCCAATTTGTTCTGGGACTCACACTCCAATAAGTGTGTGTATGCCAAGTACACCAAATTAACAAATGATATGGAAAAATATTCTTCATTAAAATGTTTTCCTTTTTAAAAATTTCCTCAGCTTTGCAGGGGTTTTATGGGCTGTTTGATTGCTAAAGGGTAAATATTGGTTTATGGATGACAAGTGGACAGATATGCTTGAGGCAAGATTAGTATTCAGTTTTGTAAGAATCTGGAAGAAGGGGGCAGCACCTGTGGCTCAAGGAGTAGGGCGCCGGCCCCATATACCAGGAGTGGCAGG
>NW_003852443.1:4477528-4485969 GCF_000181295.1 Otolemur garnettii
CCTGTGGCTCAAAAGATTAGGGTGCTGGCCCCATATACCAGAGGTGGTGGGTTCAAATCCAGCCCTGGCAAAAAACTGCAAAAAAAAAAAAAAAAAAAAAGAATCTGGAAGAATGGAATAATTAAGCAAGACTGTGTGATCAGTGCATGACTTATTACTGGAGTGTGACGTGACCATCAGACAGGCAGATAAGGGTGGCATCTGAGCAGATAGTCCTGAGATGCTGTTCACAGTTGACACATGAACAGAACGTATAAGTTTGCAGGGTAGTAAGTGCAGAGAGAGCAAGTTTGTATCTAAAAGTCCAAATGAAAACAAAGTCAGCAGGTGGAATGAGGTTCTGAAAGGTATTTCAGTTCTAAAGACCAGAATTCGTATTTTAAAAGAAGATCGTACCAGCTAGCAGGGTGGTATAAACGGATGGTGAAGACCAACTTTCATGAAATCAGGCATTAGGATTAGGGACACAGCCACTGAGAATCTGAGCTTTAAGAGGAGGATGAGAATAGTTACTGAAAGACTAACTAGAAACCATAGTGACAGAACTAGGAAAGTAAGCAAACAAAACACTTGCCTTGAAATTAAATTTTGAGGTTTTGCTTGGGGCAGTAGGGTAGGGCAGTAGGTTCACGCAGCGCAGTGATAGCACTTTATCAGAACTAGAAGAGTAAGGTAAGCTGAAAAAGGCATCAGGACCTGGAGAAGCAAGGAAAACTAAACAGAGCAAAGAAACTCAGAATGAGAGCCGGAGAATTGCTATTCTGCTCCCAACAGATAAGATCTGAATTTAAGAATTCAATGGATTTTTTTACAGGTGTGTTGTATCTAGGAGAAAAGTAATTAAATTGGAAGAATTATCCAAACTGAAGAATACAAAGAAGAAAATGAAAATTAAAAAAAAAAAAGAACAGTGAATAAAAGATGTTTGAGACATAGTCAAAAGGTATCAACTAAGGGCAAGTGGAGTTCTAGAAATAGAGAAGCGAGAGAGAATGGAAAAATAACAGCTAAGAATTAAAAAATAAAAAACCACTAGATGATTGATGCAAGAAGGTTAACAAACCCCAAATAAGATTGGGGAGAAACAAACTCCAAATAAGATTGAGGAGAGGGGAGAAAGGGAAAAAAGAAAATGCATGTAGGTGTATCGTAGCAAAACTTCTGAAGGTCAAAGACAGAAGTCTTAGAAGCAGTCAGTTAAAATAAAGCAACAACAATTAAAGCATTATTTTCCAATAATAACAATAAAATAGACCAAAACAAAAAACAATGAGATAAAATGTAAAGTAAGGAAAGAAAATATCTATCAACCCCACATTCTTTATTCAGTGAAATGATCCTTCTAAAACGAAGCTAACATATCAATTCATGCCTTCTCTAAAACCTAAGGCAGGTTTTTTGAAATATTATTTTTTTCTTTGTATTAAAACTGAATTTGTAAAACTTCTTATCTAGTTTCTCATTTAGTCTTTTCTCTTCATGACCATACACCTTCGCTTGACCCATTTACAAGGCTCTAGGTGGATAGACCAATAATATTTATTTCTCAAGAATGGGAAGAAAGCCTATTTCCAGGGATCAGAGTAAAAACACAAGTAGGAGCCACTTGTGTATTATCTGGACCCCAGTGCATTTCCTAGAACTCTAATTTCTGTAGAGTATGATTATGGCAATATAGTTTCTAAAGAACTTCTGATAAGAAAAGTTTGCTGTAACTTTATTTGCATAACCCTATGAAGAATGCTCAGTATATTTCTCAGTTTTATGCTGCACTCTTCTGTCTAATCAGCGTTATCTATCTTGGCTGAAAACTAGGATGCTATGTAAGTTCTCAGAAGATAAACACTAACTTCTCTTTTTCATCTTTTCTGCCACTACTTAGTGGGAAAAAAATTAATGCTGTTCTGTTGAGGAGTAGCAAAAGCAGAGAAAAACAGCGTGGTCCTCTCTAGGAGGCGCGATAGAGATGTAATCACACAGATGGTGGTGTCCTTTTTGACAGTCTCAGAAGGAATTTACCATTTCTTCTCTGAAAACAGCAGTGAAATCTAAACTACCACAATTCAGTAGCTTCTCCATTTTTGTATCTAACATATTTGAAGGTAGACCCTCTTTCTTCGCAGAGGCCTTGGGATTCTAGCTATTGACTGGATCACTTACAGTTGAACAACACAAGGAGGAGGAGACAGACAAAAATTTCGTAAAAGGCTTTAGGTCTATTAATTCAAGAACAATCACAGACCCACAAGCCTTCAGAACTGAACAGGCATAAATCAAATACAAATGAAAGAAATTAGTGTGCACAGCTCAGCCCTTCATTTTGTATGTAAATTTGTCATTTCCTTGTGGTTCTAACATTCTAGTGTGGAATCAATCCATTTAAAGGGCTAGAGAAATTTATCATACATTTCTTACATACAGTGGAGGGCTAGAACGCTCATATTTTCTTAGTAGGGCTAAATGCAGCAGATGCATGCAAAATTGGCTAAGTCAGCTAGTGAAACCGCTCTTCCTGACTTATCAAACACTCCTGCTTTCCAAAATGAGCTCTGGTCATAACTGGAGGTGTCCAGTCTGTGGCCTATGGGCCACAGGAGGATTTTGTGAGGACTTTTTTGGCTTATCTGCAGTGTCAGATATCGCAAAAAGTATGAGCCCTTTTTTCTTCTCTTGCCAGTCGGGTTTCATTCGTGTTTGTATATTTAATGTGTGATGCAAAACAACGCTTACCCTTCAAATGTGCAGTAGAGAGGAAAAAAAAAAAAAAAAGGTTGGACACTCCCGTAAGCCCTTTTGCTGAACGCTTGCTAGGTTCTGCTGACAGTCTATCATTTCAAGTTAAGCCACCCGGCAGTGGTTTCAGCTGTGTTTTTCTTTCAGCTTTTAGATTTAGTCAAGACTGGGGCCCACACTGAAACCACCACAGCAGTGAATTTATCTGCACCCAAAAGGGGGGACGTGGGGAAAAGGAGAAAACAGTAAGAACAGTTTCACCCTGTGGTGCCAAGATTCACACAGCTGTATTTTTCTTTCAATATTATTTATAGCTTTCCATTTTTAATTGGTGAAAGAGGAACCTAACTTCATTACCTAATAGAATTTGATCTCTCTGAACCTTGTTGGGGAGGCACCAAGAAGAACCTGGTGTGAGGTATTCTCAGTGGAAACAGTGAAGGAAATGACAAAGAAAACACAGGATGGATTAGGATGACGGTGGTTTATTGAGAAAGTCCTCGCAACCAGTCCGGTCTTGTGTTTCAGCCTAGACATCTTCCCAGCTACCTTTCTACTGAGATTTCACATTTCTGGTGCCATTTCCAAGCACCGTAAAAGAAGAAAGAAGAAAAAGCAGGCCATTTGAAACCTCAGGAGTCTGTTTTTCATTAGTCTTCTCTATTTTTATGAACGCAGTTTCTCTTATAAGACATATTTTATCCAACCACACAACCATTTTATATGAAAGCCAGAGAACTATTGCATCAGCTTATCAGCTGTGATTTTCAATCATTGGTAATTTTTTTTCTGCCTATTTGGAGTTTGAATTCGCCACGTGTGCTCCAAGAAAATAAGTTGATTCATTTGATGGGTGGGTTTTCTTTTAGGATGACATTATTTTAAACAGCCACATCTATTTCCGGTAATTCTAGTTTAAAAAAAAAATGCATCTCCTTTTGATAGAATTACCTAGAGAGCTAATTATAAAGCATACTTTTCATTACTAGATTTATAGATTAATTTAAAAATAATTATCAAATGTTTTAGGCAATGATAGAAAATCAGTGAAGCCATCTATTTAATCTGTATTTCATACCTTGCTGATAACATATTTTAGGCCATTTTTATTTATAGGTTCTTTTAAATAGTTAGGATTTGAATAATTTATGTTTTAGCCATTCCAAAATACTAAACTTTCACTTTTCGATCTAAGATATCATGAAAGTATTCTTAACAGAGTCCTCCTAGGAAGTCCTAAGGCCAATTTCCTTACAGTAATAGCAAGGGACATAATTGAGGTGAACACAAGACAATTATTCAAAGGTTGACAATTTTAATCACGATGACAAGAGAATTTGAGAACACTTGCTTTAGAGATAGGTCTGAGAGGCACTGGATTCAGAATGGAATTAACTGTTCACTAATATTTAGACTATTTCGTTCTTTTACCACTTCACAACTAGGTTTTCTCGTTTTCGTACCTTGGTTTCTAACACTAAGAATGACTTTATAAATCTTCTTTGTGACTGGTGTTAGTCAACCAGAGCACAAGTTTTTCATTTCTAGAGAAGGTAACAGAATAAAAAGGCAAATTTCTGCACTATTTCTTTACAGATTATAAACTTAACTATTTGCCATTACTGTCTTAAAATTACGATGAATGTATTTCTAATTTAAATTGCTAGTTAATAATCTTTGATGACAAATTTGAGGGCTATCATTTACATACAAGCAATGTGAATCAAAGAAATGTAATAGTAGATTTCATCGAGAAAAGGGTGGTTACCAGAGGCTGTGTAGAGACAGTGAATGGGAAAATGAAGGCCAAAGGTGTGAAGTTGCATTTATGCAGGATGAGTAAGTCTAGAGAACTAATGTAAACCTGAGGGCCATAGTTAATAACCTTGCATTTTATACTGATAAAAGTAAAGTAACTGTAGGAGATGATGGGTATGTTACTGGCTTGATTATAGTAATCATGTCTCTAGGTACATGAATATCAAGGTAGGTATATAAAAATATACACATAAACATATACATGGTAAAAAATGAAATGAAGTTTCAATGTATTCTTGTGAAGCCCAACATAAGTAGACTTTTGACAAGTTTGGAGCTTCTCTCCTAAAGAGCTGCTTATTTAAGTCATATTTTTATTTTATAATCATGCCATTTTATACTCCCATGGACAAACTATTTATTTTCTCCAGATCTTTATGCATTTTGAACTGTATAGACATTATGACTGTAAATTTCAGAATAACTTTATCTGAGTGTTTCTATCATGAGGAAGTCAACCATTGTAAAATGACATAACAAGAAGAAAACTTCTCTTTTTAAGTTGTAGAGGTAAGGTAATATTTTCACAACTACAAAGTATCAATCTACATGTTCAGTGTAAGTGGGTGCTTAAAAGGAAAGTGGTAACATTTTCAGGGCTTCATCAATGGAGGGCATTCTATCATCAATGGCAAATCCATTTCTGTTACTAACAGAAGGAAAGGACAATGAAAATATAACCTCAAAATCCGATTCCCCTTCACATAACATTTTGTATAGAAAAGACAGAAGTTAGTTTTTGTCACTTGATGATCTGAAATAAGCATTCACTTCACGTCTTAACATGCCTCAAAAAAGTGACGCTCCCATATGAGCATGTGAAATAAAAAAATGATGCTGTCCTTATTTAGTTTTAAACATTGAAGTATTAAATATCTGTGTCATTGGATTATATTCCAACTCTTTATATTTTTATTTACCCTGGAAATCTTAACCTTCATGCAGTTTCTCAATTTTCTTGTCCCAAATATAATCTACTTGAGGATTTCATGGTGTGTTCTAAAAAACAATGCTTATTTATACCAGCTATAAAGAAGAATTGTAAAAGGACAAATTTCTGTAATTAGACACCCAGTCAATATGTGTGAAATCAAATTCAGATAGGAAAATGGAAAAAAAAATTATATGTGTATATATATGTTATACATAGGGGAAATAGCTTTATATTTGTATTAGGCTTAAAACTAAAACATTTTTTCTTATAAATAGGATAAGGGAAAAGTTCAATGAAAACACACATTAAAATGTGGTTTATAGATTAGCACCTAGTCTGTGTTTTACATGTAAGACTATCACCATGGATCTAAAATTTGCCCAATATTTTAATAATTTATTGCATGTATGCCATAGGCTATGTATCCTGTTAGAAATGCCCTTGTTAGGGTCCCAAACCTCCCAAACCTCTGCTGAAAAAGATGATTTAAAAAGCAGCCATAGTCCAGTGTGATTAATAAGAGCTGAAGCAGAGGAAGCACAGAGTGAGGTGGTAGCATCTAACTTTGCCATGGCAGAGACAGAAACACTCCCAACAAAAGGAAATCTTTATGAGATTGCTGCTGAGATGGCCAACAAATGTGTGACGTACAGTGCATGTTGATGGACAAGGAAGTTGGGTGGGGTAAGCCCGGGAAGGAGAAAAGATTTTCATTGGTAGAAACAACAGCTCGTAGGTATGAGGACTTGTGCTTTCATCATGGTATGAGAGAGCACGACAACTTATTAAGAAATTGACAAAAACTCAAATATTCAGGCTGTAGAATGTCAAGAGTGAATTGAAAGAGAAGAGAAAGAAGACTTTAAAAAACTGGATGAATTAGGGCTTTGTATTAAGAAATCTAGATTTTATTATTTGCAGGGTATGAATCTGACAAAAGGTTGATAACTAAAAATCTCAGGACAACTCAAAAAAATCAATTAAGAAAGAGTAAATGTAACACATTACTCTAGACATGGTGGATAATAGCTCACATTCAAACTTCATATGAAATATTCATAATGTTCCTGTAAGTAATGCTTCAATAATGGAACCCTGGCAATAAAACCCAGTTTACTAGATCTCTCTCTAAGAGTAAGCACAATGAGCATATCATAAAACCCAGAAATGTTTACTTAGTAATAATGACTTTGATAATGTTGGCAATATATCGACTATAGGAGCAACATAACTACCTGCAAAACAATGGCTGCTCTTAATCATTATAAGAAATCCAATTAGACACATACATCATTAGCTCAGCAATCGAGATTAGCTACTCACATCTGATGATCTGCTGAGTCAATAACCTGTTGCCAGCCAACCTGGGTGGGGCGTTATCCCCCCTCTGACAGCTGCTCCGAACATAGGAGCTCTGAGGAAGAGCTGATCTTGAATCTTATAACCTAACTTCAATATATCCATTCATGTTCACAGTCCAATGGGAATGAGTTATTTTTATTTTTCTTTGATGAATTTCATAACCTTTTCATTTTCAGTTTTTTTCAAAGTAAGCATATATAACTGAACAAATTCTCTAAGTATGGTCTTAGAAGTTTTGAAGATTTGTAAATCAAAAGTAGCAAATTGTTTCAATCTATAACTCAGAGCATTTTTTTACACACCACACAAATACAAATGTTTTGTATCATTTGTGTTATTTTTATCATCATTTTCAGGTCTCAGATATATGAGACCTTTCTGACCACCCTAGTCATTGTGTCATTCTCTTGTCCTGAGTCCTTTCAATCCCAATCTTAGAAAAATGATACGGCTAGCAGAATAATGTGGCATAATCGGAAGATGTAACCTTTGGAACCAGAAAGACCTAGGACTGAATGTCATTAACCAGTTTTGTCACTCTAAGTGAGTCACTAGTCCTCACATGAGAGCTCAGTCTGCTCACATGTAAAATATAATTAATAATGGCTACCGCAGAAGGTGGTTTTGAAGGTGATAAATAAGAGGTGAAAATGATTGGCATTATAGCATCACAATACTAGAGCCAAGAGTCTGAACAGCAAATAAAACATTAATGTTTTGGAAATTGTTGAAACAAAGAAAATGTTTTCTGTCCTCAGCTGGAAATCCTGCTCATCTCATCATTGTACTTGTGAGTCGTATTTGATGGTGATGTTTATGAATTAGAGGATGAAGTGTCCCCAGAGACCACTATTTGAAATTAAAGAACTAGCGACTTGAAAATCAGTAAAGGAAATGTAGACTAACTTCTTATTATTACCTGTGATTTTACTAAATAAAATAAAGACGATATATGGAAATGAGGCTGTGGTTATAAAAGATCAAAGACATACACTTTGATCTTCATTAGAATCCTTGAAGACTCTTTAAAAATACTGCCTTCTTATTTCTTAGTCAGAAAATAAGCATTAGTCACTAGAGATTAAAAGTGGGTGTAAAGTTAATCAGATCTATACCAATGGTGTGCAACATTCTCCTTATATCCTTCCAAAAAGATTGTATCAGAATGGGAAAAGATACTTGCAGGGTATGAATCTGGCAAATGGTTGATAACTAGAATCTATAGAGAACTCAAATTAATTAACAAAAAAGGAATAAACAATCCCATCTACACTGGGCAAGAGATATGAACAGAATCTTCTCTGATGAAGACAGAGGAATGGCTAACAAACACTTGAAAAGATGCTCTTCAGCTCAGCACACATGCTCAGAGGTTAGGGCACTGGCCACGTACACTGGGGCTGATGGGTTCAAATCCAGCCCGGAGCCTGCTAAACACCAATGACAACTACAACCAAAAAATAGCCAGGCGTTGTAGTGGGCACCTATACCCAAGTGACTTGGGAGGCTGAGGCAAGAGAATTGCTTAAGCCCAAGATTTGGAGGTTGCTATTACTGAGGGCTATATAGTGAGACTCTGTCAAAAAAAAAAAAA
>NW_003852443.1:4486003-4488210 GCF_000181295.1 Otolemur garnettii
AAAGAAAGAAAGAAAGAAAGAAAGAAAGAAAGAAAGAAAGAAAGAAAGAAAGAGAAAAAATGCTTTTTGTTCCTGATCGTCAGAGAAATACAAATCAAAACCTCCTTGAGATATCACCTTCACCCAGTGAGAGTTGCCCACATCACAAAGTCTCAAAGCTGCAGATGCTAGTGTGGATGTGGAGAGAAAGGGACATTTTTACACTGCTGGTGGGACTGCAAACTAATACAAACGTTTTGGAAGGAGGTATGGAGAATCCTCAAAGAACTCAAATTAGATCTCCCATTTGATCCAGCAATCCCACTACTAGGAATCTACCCAGAAGAAAAAAAGTCATTTTATCATAAGAACATTTGTAATAGACTGTTTATCATAGGTCAGTTTACAATTACCAAATTGTGGAAACAACCTAAATACCAAGCAACCCAGGAATGGATTAACAAGTGGTGGTATATGTATACCATGGAATACTATGCAGTCATTTAAAAAGATGGAGACTTTACATCTTTTATATTAATCCGATTGAAGTGGAACACATTCCTCTTAGTAAAGCATCACAAGAATAGAGAAGCAAGAATCCAATGTGCTCAATTCTAATATGAAGGCAGTAGATGATCTAATACAAGGTTGGGGGTAGGAGAATGTGTGGCTGGGGGGAGGGGAGGAGAGAGGAGGATGGGGGGTCATGGTGTATGGAACATCCCTTAGGAACAGGACACAATAAGAGGGACTTTACCTAACAAATTTAGTCAGTGTAACCTCATTTTTTATACCCTTAATGAATTCCAAACAATAAAAAGGGGGGGGGGAGAAATAACACACACACACAAAAGTAATGGGGAACCACTGAAGGGTTTTAAACAGGAAGAAGCATGATCAGCTTTCTCTCTTAGAAAGATCATTCTGACAATTACATGGAGGACAGATTGGAAAGCCCTTCCTGGATACAGGTAGCTCAGTGAGGAAGGCATTGCCATTATTCCAGTGATGGATGGTGACGGTTTGAACTGGATGACCCAGAGGCTTAAGAGAAAGAATAGACTGGACTCAGACCCTGACTGGATGTGGGCAGGGTTGGGAAAACAGGTGACAAAGGAGAAAGAGGTCAAAGATTATAGTTAGTCTCTGGCTCAGATTTTGAGTGTTCACAGAATTGTTGACTTTGAAGTACTTATTGATTATCAGAGGGAGAGTTCTGAAATAGTCATGCTCAGGAGTGAAAGCAGAGCTGAAGATACAGTGACATCTGGGAGTCACTGGTCTGGGAGTCCTTCTCATCAGGGTGGCCAGTCAAACCATGGGAGCAGATGAGAGTGCCCAGGAAGAGGGTGGAGAGCTAGAACACAGAGGGCCTAGGTGGCAATGCTAAGTAGTAGTGGCAGTTAAGTGACAGACTGTAGAGGAGAGGCTGTCAGGAGACAAAGGAGTAGCCAAGGGGTAGGTGGGGGTGTGTCACCAGTAACCTCTCTGACTTAGGTCATTCTTCTGAGTGGGCATGACTTTGTCCTAGGTTGGCCACTCCATACTTAACACAAGTGGCACACATGTAGACTGCTTAAACATGGTCTAGGTAGACTGCTTGAATCATGCTATATCTGGGCACGTATGTGGTATAATACACTTTCTCATTTTTTTATAGCTCTTTCTTAGGTTTTTTCCATTTTCTGTGCATGATTTCAAGATAAATAGCATTGCAGCAGATAATTCAGATTTTCTTTTCCCGTTTTCTTGCTTACTGCATATATATATTTTTAAAAGTGTATTTGAGAAGGTTCAGGGAATAATAATCATATTTTAGACATTCTAAGGGGTTTGGCAAGAGGTTGTGTGTATCACAAGACTCTTTGGAAATCAGTTCTTATAAAATAAAATGTTGGTGGTTTAAGAAAATAATTCAGGAACAGATGGATCAAATTTACTTCCACACACATGAATTTGAATATGAAGTGGTTGACCAAATGCATTTTGCGTTCAATCTAAATATAACTCCACGAACACTGAATCGGGAAAAATGCTGAGTTGTATGTTCTTTTGCTTTTCTAATATTGGGCCATTACCCTTTAATAGTCAAGTCTTTTTTTCTTTAAATTTCTCCAGTGGCTCATTGTTTAAAGTTACATGCCTATTTTAATGTTAAAGAGTAAGTTTTAAAGTACATTTTCTTGTTAAAAGAGCGGTGTCTGTGGCTCAGCTGGTAGGACACTGGC
>NW_003852443.1:4489214-4491247 GCF_000181295.1 Otolemur garnettii
ATTGAATGTCATCAAATTTGTAGAAAAAAAGGAGCCATAGCTTTTATTGTAGTCTAGCAAATCTTTTTCAGTGAATATGAGTACAAAGTTTGATTATCTCAATAGAACATGAGTACGATGTGTTAATATAATACATGCTAATAGGTAAATGGAAGAGGAGTCATTTACATAGAATAGAAAAATATGTCACTGACTCTCAGTTCATAAAATAATTGGGAAAATGGTATGCAAACACACATGAAATAACCACACATTTTACAAAGGAACACAGATAAATATGGTGTAAATTAAACTAAGCACTATGAAACTGCCCCAGACAGATATTATCAATGTGCAGGGCAGAGCAAATATCGAGACATTTTGTTGCTGAGTAGAGTGAAGAGAAAATGTACTGACCTATGGAAGAACACATGATATGTGATTCATTTCATCCACTATGATGAATTTTCTCCTTTTTGTTTCTTATTTTTAACTTCCTTTTATTCAATTTTCATGGCTCATACAATTTACGAGTGCATTTATGAGTGCAATTTCTGACGACATTTTGGATAATTGTTAATAAGGGAAGTAGTTCCTATAAAGTTTTGGTTTTTTTTATCTAATGTTGATGATTGACATTCTGGTTTTAGAAATTTTGAAAAATGTGGGATTAAAAAGTAGTTATTTCCTTTTAAAAATCCTTACTGTCTCACTGTACCACTATTTAAATACTACACATGTGATGTAAAAATTTCAAAATTTGACCAAAGCCTCATCTGGAATAAAAGTGAGATAGACAATCTAGGCAAAAGGAGAAATCATTAACAGGGAGCTGGCTTGAGCAGTGCCATTTTCAGATAACTTCTCTGACACTTTCAATCAAAATTATGATAAAATAATCCAAGATGTCAACATCAGAAAGAATTCACAATAGGCTAGTAACTAGTTCATATTTCTAGTCCTAGTGGACATATTTATTCTGCTTATTAAGAACAAAAGAAAAGGAGATCAATACATGTATAGATTTAAAAAAGAGTAAAATTTCAATATTATGAACAAATAAAGAAGATGCAAATTTAGAATTGTGGGAGAATTGAAAGAACTTTGACTCCAATCTCCTACTCAAAGCAAGGATCCTTTCAGTGAGTCTTAACAGCCCTTCAGTATCAGCTTACACTGGTTCAATACAAGGCAGTGTACTAAACTCAGGACTTTTAAAGCAATCCCCTTTAAAATCTAACAATCAGAAAATTTTCTATTCTAAGCTAAAATCTATCTGCCTTTCGCTCTTCCCACATCCTTGTTACTTTCAGCAATTGAAGTTGCTTCTCAGAACTGAGCACTACATCCCAGATGAGAGTAACTCACAGGTCTCTGCTAAGGTCACAAAGACTATCAGCTTCTTACACATTAGGCTCACACAGCCTATTGTCCATTTAAATCCATGGAATTGATGCACACAAACTCTTTTTCTTTGCTCACTCAACTTTAAATAGTTAAGTACAGGATGTTATATTCTTCCCTGATACATTTAATCTTGAATGGTATCACAGTATCTAAGCAGCCTGCCAGGATCTCTGTGGCTTTGACTCTGTCATTCAATGCCTACATACAAGGTCTGACAATTAAGTTTGCAAACTCATCCTAGGAAAAGAGCTACATACCTCATTGCTGAACATCAGTTTCTCAAGGATAAGTTCATAAATTTAATTTTCAGACCGTATACAATGACAGGCATAATGGCCATTCCAGAAAAAGAGTTCCAAAATTGTTTTGAAGGATGGATTAGGCACTGGCATCAATGCATAGCTTCCCAAATGCAGTACTTTGAAGGTGACCATAGTAATATTCAGCAATGAAGTATAAAGCACTTCTTCTATAATGAGTTTGTGAACTTAATTGTCCAACCATATAACATCTTTGCTTCAATTTTCTCATCTGAAGAAATGTTGATAATGCTATAACCTATTATGAGGGTTAGAATGGCATGATGAGATGAATAATGCCCAACAAACTAAATGCTCACTAAATATTAATGCTCTTTCCTTTTTTTT
>NW_003852443.1:4493382-4495119 GCF_000181295.1 Otolemur garnettii
TAGTTTAAAACTATCAATCATATACTGATAATTTCCAAATCAGTGTATTGAGCAAAATAAATAAATAAATAAATTCCTAATCTTTAGATGCCTATACTTAAAAATCAACTGGGCCTTCTGAGTGCCCCAGAGTCATATTAAACTTAATACGTCTAAAGTGAATTTATATATCTTCTCCTTTGACATGCTAAACCAGCTCTTGTCATGTGTTCTTTAATACCCAACCCATCTCCACGCGCTGCCCATCTCCTAAACACTCCTTAAACAGAGGCCACATCTCCATGACTACCACTATTTCTTCTCTGAGATCCTTATCCTCTCCATTCATTTACAATAACCTTGTCTGACTTATTGTACCAACATTGATTTTATCCTTCTCTTCTCCAGCAGAGTAATAGTTCTAAAATACCCATCTGACCACATCAATTCCCCACTTAAATCCATTTCACAATTCTCCCAAGAAGTACAGAAAAATGTCTAAGCTCATCTGTGTGACCTTAAAGGCTCCCTATGACAAGCCTCCCACTTACCTTTTCAACCTCATCCCTACTCCAAATTGCTTTGAATTTATTGTAGGTCTCAGAATGCAACGTACTATTTTATGAATGTGTTCTCTTATTCATGGTGTACTTTTTCTCTGCAAGGTTCTTCTAATCTTCTTCTAATCTCCCAGAAGCTAAATCTCCTTTTGTCAAGATTTACATTTGGAATCAGGAAGCTTTTTTTTAAAAAAAATATCTGGTCTAGGATGTGTGTCTTTGGGTGTTATTTGACCCTGTGTGCATGCACTAATACACTTAGTCACCAATGTATTCATTCATTGACACATTTTTGAGTGCCTATTATGTGTAGGAAATTGTGCTACCTGAGGTAGCAGCAAAATCCCTTCTCATATACAGTGTGCTATTTAGGAATGGAAGACAAACAGCAGTACACAAAAGATTAATTTATAATAACCATGATAAATGCAATAACAGAGGATGAAAGTTTGCATCAGAGTGTGGAACAAGATAGATGTAGCCTAGTGAAAGAGGGTTCTTCATGAAATTAATATTTGAAATGCAAAATAGGGGAAAGATAGAGCGTAAAGTTTTTTACGTAGAAGGAAGAACATATACAAAAGCCCTGAGGTGGGACAAAGAATAATGTTTTTGAGAAACTAGAAGACAACCATTGAAAGTGGAGAAGAGATGAAACAGAAAGAGGACGTGAGATGAAGAACTGACCCTATCGTGTGAACTTGAGGGAAGGACTAGTCTGATTGATCGTTTAAAAATTCATACCTATTAGAATACTTAAGCTGGGAACAGCAAAAAACAGCTCTGGCCAGTTTAAACCTTTCATTTAAATTGGCAGACTATAAGGAGATACAGATGTGAGAATGTCAATGAATGGGCAGGGTTTAACTGGATTCAGCAACCTAAAAGACAAATTGCAGTCTCCTCAGACTTATCCAAAGAGGAAAAATGTAATTGCTCAAAAGTTATCAGATTATGGTTGGGAAAGAAAATGCGAAGCTAGGATACCAAAATCAGCAAATGTCCGTACCATTCGTCATGGTCCTTGGCACGTATTAGGAATCCAATGAAGGTCTGTTGGATTGAACTCTACTCCCACAGCTCCTTACACACCTTTAACATATTAATTTTTGCACAATGCTGTAATTTTTTTGTCCTTGGGAGAAAGGACTATCTGGTTTCACTTTGTATTGCGAGGCGCTAGCCCAGTGCCCTGCAC
>NW_003852443.1:4495958-4497746 GCF_000181295.1 Otolemur garnettii
CTATCAACATTTCTTAATTATTAATTTATCAAGAACAAAGACAACATAATAATTCTAACTGATAATACCTAATAAAGTATTTATAATTGATCTCTAAGGTATTTTATCAAAACACTGTATAAAAAGATCCTCTCTCTCTCTCATATATGTTGATATACATACCCACACATATATACTATATATACACAATGACCCATTCATAAGTACATTCATTTATAAGTTGCACTTTCAAGATAAACTCCTAGAGGACTGGATTTTTATATTGTCCTTCTGTTATAGTAACATATGTCAATAAAAATAAAGTCTTAAGTGTTCAGTTTTCAGTAAATAACACAAAGATGAAAAAAGGAACATAAAATAATAAAATTCTCAATTTCAAAGAGAATGTGGATTTGTAAGAATTATATTAGGAAGGCTAAAGCCTAGAACAAACTAGGGCTTGAGAATAAAACACCACAAAGCATAGACATAAAATAGATTCTAGGTCATTTAGGAACAAAAAGAATCAGGGTATTCCCAGTTGCTTTGTTAATATGCTGTAATCTTAATTTAAAAACAAAAGGAAACAAAAACGCAGAAGTCTGCAAGTTTTACATTTCTCTTATATTTGTCTACAAAAAAAATTATCTTCCAAGTCAGAATGAACTGTGAATATTATTAAAGAAAGCCTGAAACTAAGTTCAGTAATAAAAAGAGAGTTTCTTGTTACTTTAAGTTCAGGTTTCCAGGCTCAGAAAAAAAGTATAACACAAAGTAATAAAAGAATAGCATTTATGATCACAAAGCTATTGATGTCAATATGTACAGATACAAGTAAAAGCCACGAGATTCCAGAAAGCACTGGGGAGTCCTGATTTTTATGGCCAAGAAATCAGAGGCTTTTAGAAGCTGCAAATTGTTGAGTTGACTTTAATTTAAAGCAAACTCTATTAGACATCTGAGTCATCTAAAATGTTGATTCCTAGGAACAAGAGTGGGTTCATTAAGAACAAATCATTTGTTTCATATGGAAATAGAAAACAGTCCAAATAGCCAATGCAATTCTAAGAAATAAAAACAAATCTGGAGGCATCACCTTACCAGACTTCAGGTTATACTACAAGTCTGCAGTGATCAAAACAGCATGGTGTGAGGCAAAAGTAGAGATAGAGGTCTATGAAATAGAATAGAGACCCTAGAGATGAAACCAGTCGCATAGCGTCATCTGATACCTGATAAACCAAACAAAAGCATAAACTGGGGGAAACAATCCCTATTTAATAAACAGTGCTGGGAGAACTGATTGGCCACTTGTAGAAGATTGAAACTGGACCGCTCCTCTCACCACTTACAAAAATTGACTCTCATTGGATAAAACATTTAAATTTAAGTCACAAAATGATAAAATTTATGAAGAAAGTGTGGGAAAAACTCTTGATGATATCAGTCGGGGAAAAGATTATGAAAAACACTCCTTTGGCAATTGTAGCAACACCAAAAATAAATAAATGGGATATAATCGAGCTAAAAAGCTTTGGCACATCTAAGGGTACAACAACTAAAACAGACAGACAACCTTCAGAATGGGAGAAGATACTTGCATGTTATGAATTTGACAAAGAGTGGACAGAACCTAAAGAGAACTCAACTAATCAACAAGAAAAGAGCAAACAACCCCATTTATAAATGGGCAAGAGATAGGAACAGAATCTTCTCTGCAGAAGACAGACAAAAGGCAAAAAAGAGATCAAAAAATGCTCATCGTTCCTAATTATCAGAGAAATGCAAATCAAAGCCATTCTGAGGGCT
>NW_003852443.1:4498049-4500813 GCF_000181295.1 Otolemur garnettii
GCCACCTAACCCAAGTGAGAATAGCCCATCTCACAAAATCTTAAAACTGCAAATGCTGGTGTGGATGTGGAAAGAAGGGTACACTTTTACACTGCTGGTGGGACTGCAAATTGATACAGCCTCTATGGAAAGAAGTATGGAGAATCCTCAAAGAGCGAAAGATAAACCTTCTATTTGATCCTAGAACTGTTGCTGTTACAATATAAAAGCTAATGGTTACTACTTAAATTTGTAAACCCTAAACTGAGTGAGAAAAACTGTAAAAACATAGCTGAGAGGCAGGTGATTTTTGACAGTGAATCTGAAGCAGATTAAAGAGTAAACATTTGAGCCCTGGGAAACCACCACTTATTGAGGGTAAGGGGAAAGAGGAACTCTGAGCCAGCTATTTTAAGGAAGAGAATTCACCCAGGCTGCCAGAGAGAGATAAAGAGGACGTAAAAGCTAAAGGTAGAGAGAATTTCAAAGAGAGAATTGTCAACGTTTTCAAAAGCAGCCAAACAAAGATAAGACAGATAAGTACAGAAAACGCATAAGCATATTTGAACAAAGCGACCTTAGTGAGAGGAGATTTAGTGAATGCCAGATTGAGTGGATTGAGCGACTAAAGAGAATCTATAAACAAGGTCAGTCTAGCTTTTGAAAAGATGAGTCATAAACAGCCAGAAAGAAATCAAATAGCATACAGAAGGCACTGCCCAAGGTCAGAGCAAGAGACTTTTTTCTCTTCCGTGTAAGACAGGGGCAGCGGAAAGAAAGATAGGAGAGGGAGGGGGTGAAGATACCAGGGAGGCTAGGGACTAACCTCCCTGATGGGGGGAGAAGAGAAGAATCTGAGAACGAAAGGAGAAACTCCTTCTTGAGAAGAGTTGTGGTACCTTCTGAGGCCGTCAGGGAAAAAGATGCAAAATAACGTTGAGTCCCTTCCCGGGACTATTTTACTTTAAGTTTCCACAAGTATTTACCTTTACCCATAGGTTCCTGATGGTCGGGAAGAATCCTTATATGGTTCTCAGAAAGAAAAAGGGATAGAAAAACACCGGTTGCCTGGTCTCTCTCCTTCTTAACCCCCCAAGTCTGGACTCAGTATGTCTGATAGCTCACTTTTACCTAAGATATTATATATTTTTCCCTCTAATTCTATGCAGTGATAATGTGAGAATTAAAACATATGATCTGTTCACCTCAGATCATTCTTAGGAATTACAGTATAAATTATAAGTGTATTAAAACAGTTTATCAAAACAAAAATCAAAATAATGATACTTTAATTGAAATACATATAAGGGCATTGCAGTCCTTTAAATCTGTCCTTCAGTTATTTCTAATCTAATGCTCTAATCTGAAAACTAATTATTTTTCTAAGGAGCCTTCAATATTAAATATAAAAAAGCTAACTTGTTCAAACCAGTTTCAACTGGTCACATTTTCAGGAAAGTGGTTTCCTAATCATCTCATTAATATATCTGATGCATTCAGGGAGCTGAGACAGAGACAGCTCTATCTGCCACCGCTTAAAGAACACTTTACCAAATTAATTACTAAACTTGACCTCAGTTGAGGGATTTCTGCTTAGTATGTTTTGTTGATTTGATAAACCTCCAGATCTGATCCTAGGAGCTTATTTCAATGCTGTTTTATGCAACTGAATGTCAAAATTCTGCATTTAAGAGCACAAGGGCTTGTGATCAGCCACAACTGAGTCCAAGCCCTACCACTGATTCGTTATGTGGTATCAAGTTCATTACCAAACTCATTTTCTTATCCAAAATGAGGAAAAGAGCTATAAAGAAGAAACGAAAAGAGACACTTAACCACACTCTGTAATAAATTTGCCCTGAGTATGTAGGGGCCTTTCTTAAGGGTTAATAACGAGAAGAATTATTTTTGTCCAAATAGCAAGCTGCCATTGTATCACCAGGAGGCTCATGGCTGAGGGTGGCTGCCAGCTGAGAGAACGTGTGGCTGCTAGTTGAAAAGGCTTGAAGTGGTAGCAGCTGTGCCCAATGGAGCAATAAAAATCATGGGAAGTGGTACACATGTGACACCGCACCCACATGATCCCAAAGATTTTTGATGAAAGAGAGCAATGTGCACGGGCTGGAGGGCCCACACCGGCAGATGTGGCTCCCATGCAGGGCAACGTGAGGAGCTGTGATAAATGATATCCCATCTATAGCCACAGGTTGGCAACACTTGGGAAACTTGGTGCTGCATATGTGAGGATATAAATCTTTGTTCTTTTAAGGAATCTCTATCTGGTTTTATTTTTAAAGTTGAGTTGTTATATATAAGCATTTTTTAATGGCATAGATATAGCTGTAATAATATCTCAGTAATGTAGATGTTGCATTCACTATATGCATTTGGTTAATGTGTCATAATGGAGCTGTAGAACTACAGTAGAACCTCTCTAGCTGACCTCCTCCCAACACTGACCACCTTCTTAAGTAGACGAATTTTCAAAGACCAGATATGTACCACACGTACTCAATAAAAGTTCCTTATGATGACCACTTCTGTACGGTTGTTACAGTCCCTTGGGTGGTCAACTGACAGAGGTTCTATTGTATTACATTTATATAAATGATTAGCTTCATTTTTATCATACAATTTTTTTCCTCCTCCAGGGTTCTAATTCCCTAATTATCCTTATTGGAGTCCTGCTTTATTCTCCCAACTTCCTCAGCCCATACTCATAGGGCAATCAGTGATTGAAGCAATCAACTGATGTATTTTTCTCAATGTCTCCCAAATTAATCTT
>NW_003852443.1:4501056-4506179 GCF_000181295.1 Otolemur garnettii
AAATTCTTTTTGAACTGTGTTAGCCACCTGTTACAGGCTCTCCCTCCACGATTTTCCAAATAAACTATGCCTGGAATGAAACTTCAATTCTTCTATAAAGTCAGTTGTGCAAACAACCACCTTCTGGGAGTTCTTGCTCCTCTGAACTCGTACAGCATTTACCGCTGACATCACTCTCTAAATGAATCATCTTCTGTCTGGTCATGAATCCTTTATATTGTTTCTCATTTCTATTAAATATTCAATTTACTTATCTTTCTTCCTTAAACAAGTAAGTGAGCTCGCTAATCAGCTCCTTGACATCTATTTTATCCCAACACATCAAGCACAAAATAGACACAGAAATTACCATCTCGACAGTCTTACTCTGGCTTAGCTTAGATCAGCGGTTCTCAACCTATGGGTCGTGACCCCCCTTTTCCATTGGTAACAATGCAGCAATTAGGAAGGTTGAGAACCACTGGCTTAATCATTACAGCCAAGAGCTTTTCAAAGTCATTTGCTCACATTAGTCTCCATTCTTTTTCTCTAAATATTTAAGAAGATAGAATCAAAAAGATAAAATTGCAGGAAATCAATGAAAATAGCTATCATTGCTTCATCTGAATGGACCTAAAGTCTTAAAAAACTTGAACTCCATAAACTATAATCATGTCCTTTTAACTGGCATTCATTTAGAATAATGACCATTTGTCAATTTACCTTGACAAAAGAAGTACATTGCACAAAAGAAGTATAACGTTTCTCCCTTTGTTTGACTTCCTCTCAAATCTAGAGCTCTAATGTCTGTCACACATCTCTTTTGAGAATAAAAAAAGGTTGCAGCCTGATGGTTTCTGTGAAAATAATGCGTTCTGTAGTAAACACCTGTTACATACATGGAGGTGAATGAATATGTTTTACCAAATATAACACTCTACATTTTGACTCATTTCTCTTATTGTCAAAACACAAACTCACAGAAGAAATTTTCTGCATCACTGCATCTCTAGTGCCTAGAACATGTAGTCAGAGCTCAAAGTGCTTATTAATTTATTAATGAGTAACTAAATGAAAAATTATTTCACTTCACTCCCATATTCTTTTAATGTTAACATTCTAATGTGCAAATGCAATGTTAGCCTCTGTGAAGAGCAGGTGCAAAGAAAAACAAGACACAGCACAGCTGTTCAGAAAGGTTCATCATCAAATTGAATTAAAGATCAAGGTTTATTCTAGAGTCTAGAGTCAATTCCAGAGTTGGACAGACTCTTACTTTACTTCATTCTAAAATCACTCACTTTTTGTTTACATGCAAACCTAAAGCTGTATAAGCAAAAACAGTGAGCAAGAAGATATTAGTATAAATTTTATAATAAGGTATATAGAAATTAGAATGAACGGAGATAAACAATTTAATGATGCTGATTTCAGTACTATGGAAAGGTAGTGGGATAATGGGCTTAGACTAGCTCACAAAATATAAATTGTTAACTCTATCATATATCAATATATCTTGATTATACATATGCATATATAACGTTTATGTATATTCTCAGAAATGTTGTTTTAATCACTTATTAATTTATTACTAAATTTATACTAAACACATGCATAAATAGACAAATGTCCTAAAGTTGTAGTTGATTCACTTAAAATGCTTACATTTAGGGGAAACTTATAAAACCTGCTGGCCTACCAAAAATTTGGCAAAGACTTCAAAGATGATACAAACTCCTCAAGGATAGGTAAACTATAAGCTATCATGTAGTGATGACAAGGAAAGATTGCTTTTGGATTGTGAATGAAAGTAAGGTTTAGTGTTTAGTTTTTTAATTGGAAATTCAGCTACGAATCACACAAACTTAATATTTTAGAACTTAGTCTATAAAAACTATGTAAAACTTAAATGTATAACCACTTTTAAGCAGCTAATAGAGGGATAATTATTTACAACTGACGATGTAATTGGGAACTTAGACTCTTAGAACTAGTTATCAGAAACAAAGACTAAATTAGACTAGTCTGACTAAATGATGTCTGTGGTTTGTAGATGGTGTAATTTACCAGGTTGCAGCTACAAAAGACTACAAATCAATTTCTCTTTCAAATACATACATATTTGTATAAAAATGCTCAATTGATTTTTGTCTAAAATGCAAAGAGAAAGGAAACTGTTTTATTAAACTACCGTGTGCCAATAATTGTATCATTTCATTTAATCCTTATTTAATATTCACATAAGATAAATAATATTGTGCCACTTTCCAGATGAAAAAACTGCATGTCAAGGAAATTATGTCACTTTTCTGGGATCCTTTGATAGCTCAGTGGTAAGATGAGCTAAACATCTGTACCAAAATTTTGCACAATCACCTGTAAAGTTAGTGCAATAGCATATTTTTGAATATAATCATAAAATGTTAGAGATGGGGGTATCTTTTGAAAGGATTAAAGCTGTCTCTCTATGCCAATGTACTGGTGGTAACTTTGTTTATCTCATATCATATCATGCATATTATAATACATTCATACCTGACACTAAATATAATTTGTTTACAACTACATTATTTGAGTTGCCAATAATTAGCAGACATTATATTAATATTATATAGAAATTTGTTAGTAGATATTGATTTCTATTCTGAAATATATTTACATATAATAACTCCACTTAAAATTTTCAGGAATTACGTTTTTTGATAGTTCAGATAAAACTCATAGCCTCCAGGCACTTTGCCTCTATTATAAAATAGGGAAAAATTGGCCATTGGAAAAGAGTTAGAGTAAATTGCCTTCCCTACTAATGTTGTCTGATTAGTAGAAGTCAGGACAAAACCCCCTGTCATCTAGTTCTCTTTTATTTCACAACCATATGCCTCATATGGCATTATTCTCAAAATCATAGAATACCAAAGATGTTATATACAAGGCAGATTTGGGGATTGGCATTCACCTGGTCTCTGCTTTGCTTAGAGTGGAGTTTCACCTGGTTTTTAAATTACATCCAAATGTAGAAGAAAATGTAACTATGGACTTAGGAGTATTAGTTACTATTGTTATTGATAAGCTGTCTAAAAGAAATAAGCCATAATACACACTCATAGATGACAGCACATCATGCCCAGTCATGTGGGGTGTCAGGATGTATTATGTAGATAGAGGTGTGTGTGCCTGTGCCCATCAGTAACTTTAAAATTGCTAAGTTTCTATACAGGGGGCAATCAGGAATTTCTCCTCATCAAATATCTTCAGAGATTCAGAAAATGAAACTCAAAGCATGAGGTGATTATCCCCTTTATACTGCTAACTCATGGCAGACTTGAAATTATAATTCCAGTTTCCTGACTTCCAAAAATCAGGTTGTTATTGTTTGGAAGGAGGTTATTGGTTTACTTTTTGCTATTTAAATTATTTTTTCACTGCTTCTGCATAAAGTAACAAAAAGAAAACAATTTTTAGAGCTGAAACATGAGCATATATACCATAACCTAAACACTTAAACCAGAAACATCTATATCTCTTGCCCAGTGGTAGATGGGATTGTTTATTCTTTTTTTGTTGATTAATGAGAGTTCTCTGTAGATTCTAGTTATCAATCCTTTATCAGATTCATACCCTGAAAATATCTTTTCGCATTCTGCTACAACCTTTTTGGAAGGAAATATGGAGAATCCTCAGAGAATTCCATTAGATCCTGCAATCCCGTTACCAGGCATCTACCCAGAAGAAAAAAAAAATACTTTTATCATAAGAACATTTGCACTGGACTGTTTATTGCAGCTCTATTTACAATGGGCAAAATGTGGAAACAACCTAAATGCCCACCAGCCCAGTAATGGATTAACAAGTTGAAGTATATGTATACCATGGAATACTTACTATTCAGTCATTAAAAAGATGGAGACTTTACATCTTTTGTATTAAACCTGGATTGAAGTGGAACATATTCTTCTTAGTAAAGCATCACAAGAATGGGGAATCAAGAATCTAATGTACTCAATTCTAATATGAAGGCAGTAGATGATCTAATATAAGGTGAAGGGTAGGGGAACGTGGGACCGGGGAGAGGAGCGGAGGGAGGGAGATGGG
The DNA here is from genome assembly GCF_000181295.1 of Otolemur garnettii. Lineage (NCBI taxonomy): Eukaryota > Metazoa > Chordata > Mammalia > Primates > Galagidae > Otolemur > Otolemur garnettii. The sequence goes on from NW_003852443.1 coordinate 4,505,128, forward strand.
AGGGTCATGGTGTATGGCACATCCTTGGGGGTGGGACACAAAAAGAGGGACTTTACTTAATAAATGTGATCAGTGTAACCTAATTCTTTGTATGCCCAATGAATCCCACACAATTTAAAAAAAAAACAAAACTAAGTATAAAAAAAAAAGCAACAGTATAAAGGCAGGATAACCAGCCCAAATTCTGATATTACAAAATTGTTTACAATTTTCACTTTGATCACTACTCAAGAACTTAAGCTCTTTAATTTTTTTAATGCCTAAAATATTTCAACAATGGCTCGTGTGTAGCGTAGAGTTGCAACTTCACTATGTTACACTCATAATGGACCGAGGCTTACGCACAGGTTTCCACACATCTGTCAGATGGGAGGAAACTGCTTACAACCTAGGGCCATTGTAGACAAAGGAACAAATTAGTCAGAAACGATGTCTAGAAGTGTTAAAGGCAAGTTTTCAGTTGATCCACGGGAATTTGTTCAAAATCGTAAGCACATTGAACAGTAAAACAGATTCTTCAGTCCTGAGAAGCAATGGGTGGCACCAGCTAGTAACAGACAAACTGACTCAGTATCACTTTTTTAAAAGAAATCTTATTTCATCAATGTTGTACACCATTGGGGTAGATCTGATTAACTTTATACCCACTTTTACTCTCTAGCAACTAATGCTTATTTTCTGACTAAGAAGGCAGTATTTTTAAAGAGTCTTCAAGGACTCTAGTGAAGATCAAAGTTTATGACTTTGATCTCTTATAACCACAGCCTCATTTTCATATATTGTCTTTATTTTATTTAGTAAAATCACCAGGTAACAATAAAAAATTAGTGCGCATTTCCTTTTATTGATTTTCAAGTCACTAGTTCTTTAATTTCAAACAGTGGTCTCTGGGGACACTTCATCCTCTAATTCATAAACATCACCATCAAATACGACTCACAAGTACAATGATGAGATGAGCAGGATTTCCAGCTGAGGACAGAAAACATTTTCTTTGTTTCAACAATTTCCAAAACATTAATGTTTTATTTGCTGTTCAGACTCTTGGCTCT
>NW_003852443.1:4507454-4519447 GCF_000181295.1 Otolemur garnettii
TCCTCTGAGCCACAGGTGCCACCCTCTTTTTCATTTTCTATCTGTAGCATAGGGATATTTATAGAATAAAATCTGAGCATGTGGGCCCTCCTGCTTAAAACCATCTTGGGGTTCCTAATTCCAAAAATGTTTACAAAGCTCCCCTAACATGGCACCTGCCTAATCTTCCTTAAAAGTGTTTACAAAGCTCCCCTAACATGGCACCTGCCTAATCTCCTCCCCCAAGTGATGCCAAGGCATGTTACGTCATCCTGGACTCCTGTCAGCTCCTAGAATCTCTAATGGCTTGGCACGTTTCTGGGAACTTTGCCTCCACTCTTCTTGACTAATAGTCTTCTCTGCCTTGTCTTTCTGTATAAACGTCCTTCTCCCCATAAGTCATCACTGACTGGGGTATATGTCCCTACTGTGAGCTTCTAAAGTATCTCCTATTTCCCCATCATCTGTCATTGTGAATTCTCACACTCAGCACACCACCTGGCCTCCAGTACATGAATGAAATTTGGGTGCTATGCTGAACTGTGAGTATCCCTAAGGAGCAGAATAATGAGATATACAAAACCATATCATTGTAAAGTTAAGCATCTTTGAAAATTTAGATAAGAGAGGACTTAGAGTAAATGAGATTCCCATTCCTAAGCACACCAAGGCTCTCAGCTGAGACAGGTATTACACTGTTTCTAAGTTTTTTTTTTTTTTATTTTTAAATGACTTATTTCATTTCAGATTACTGTGAAGGTACAGACAACTAGGTTACAATGTTTGCATTTGTTAGGATGAGTCCCCCTTGGAGTTGTGTCCCGCTCCCAGGAGGTGTGCCATATACCCTTACATTGAGGGCACTGAGTTAGAGAAACCAATCCTCTTCCCTCCGTCCTGCCCGCTCCCCCCAGCTTGAATTGAATTGAATTTTTCTCTTATGTGGCTGTGTATTAGATCATCTACTGCAGTGGTTCTCAACCTTTCTAATGTCTCCTAGTGCTGTGACCCTTTAATATAGTTCCTCATGTTGTGGTGACCCCCAACCATAAAATTATTTTTGTTCCTATTTTGTAACTGTAATTTTGCTACTGTTACGAACTGTAATGTAAATATGTGATATGCAGGGTGTATTTCCATTCTTACAAAGGGGTCATGACCCACAGGTTGAGAACCTCTGATCTACTGACTTCAGGTTAGTATTGAGTACATTGGATATTTCCTTTTCCATTCTTATGATACTTTACGAAGAAAAATATGTTTCAACTCCATCCAGGTTAATACAAAAGATGCAAAGTCCCCCTTTTTATGGCTGAATTGAGATATTTTAAAAGAAAAGACCAAGACCTACAATTGAAAGATTCAGAAAGGATATTTAACTAGATATAAGGCATAACTTTCTAACAATCACAACTGTCTAATCATAACCATGTTGCTTCAAAGAGAACAACATCTTCATCACTTGAAAAGGGCAAGTGAAATCTGACTAATCATCAGTTGAAATTCCTGGAGAAGTAATCCTGCATAAAGATGTACTCAATGTACTCAAGATCAAAGCAGGGCCAATACTATGGTTAGCAACAATTTTACTGTGTGCTTGCTTTGTTTTTAACAAAACAAACCTTTTTCAAAGAAAATCAATGAAAAAGGAATAATTTTAGAGAGTGTTAGAGTGGCTAATAAGAATTCTTTTTTAAATAACTAATTAAGCTTGTATAAAGCCCAAGTGGTAAGGTTCAGTTCACAATTTAAAAAATCCAAGAAAAATCATAGAGGTTGTGTATTGAGTTTATTAGATAGAAATGCCACAAGACTGATTTATGTCCCCTTGTGGCAGAACGTTGGAAACATGGGAATTTAAACTCCTAGCTAATGTATGTAGTGATTTTTTTTCAACTCTGAGTTACTAGAAAACATATTTCTATGTATGTCCATGTGTAGAAATGGATGAAATAAAATGGAATCTGAGGAGATAAAGTGAACATATTTAGTAAGGTAGAATAGTAGTGAAGGCACATAAAGTAGGGAAAAAATTCTATTCAAAGATTTTAAGGTGGAAATGGTTAGAGAACAAGTCAGCCTGGCCAGAGATGCAGACCCAGGCCTAAGAATAAAGTACAGTAAGGCTGAAGATCTGGGATTTTTTAAGGCTGTAACCTAAGCATTACAGGAACAAAAAAGTGAAAAAAGGCAATGAAATGTAAGAGTACTATTTGGAAAAGATAAGAATATGTAGGACAGACCTCAGAGGTAAGCATACATTGCAAATGTCTTTATCACGCTAATTTAAAATACTGGCAATTTATGTGACTCCTTTATAATTCCACGAGCCCATTTCCCTGATATGTTATTGGTAGTTTTCTAGGATATTAGTAACCTGCCTTGCCAAAGGACGTTCTCGACTGTTTGCTTGGCTATAGGAGAGAAGGCAAAACAATCCCGTCCCAATATGAAAGTTGATGGCAGTTTTGGGGGGTTATGGGCTATGGGTTTTGTGTTCTGTTTTGTTTCTTTTTTTCCTTTTTTATCTTTTTTGCCATCCCTGTAGGTAGGATAGTTCTACAGGTTACAGAAGGGGAATGTGAGAATTGTAATGTACAGAAACTTAGGGGTGATTTTATAAACACTGATTTTAAAAACATGTTTTTTCTGCTACCAAATGTTTGGTGGTGTTTAGTAAGGATAGTATAGTATTTGTCATTTAAGTGTGGAGACTTTAGAGCATGTAAATCAGTCTAGAACATGAAGTATCTTAATAAACAATATCCATTAAAAGCCATTCATATTCTGTTTTTCAGTATCATTTTGGTGTATTTTTCTTAGTCATTTTCTCTTTTCTTCATCAAACAATGAACCAAGATTATTAATAAAAAGCCAAAATTCCAATATTGAACCTTAAGAATAGGTAACCTTGCCCATTACATATAAAAATGAGATTTCAAGTTTTTATTGTCTTGTTCTGTTTCACTTTGCTTATGTCCCTTAGACTAGCATAAAATTTGGAGTAGTAAATAATATTTTATTTCTTCTCAATTGATTTTATATCACAGTTTCCAATTTCATATCTAGAAAAGTTATTTTCTCATAAGGAGTTTGATGCTGTCTTTCCGATTTTTCACTAGAAGTGAAATGTAGGCCTATAGCTCTAGAAACAGTCAGACAATTCCTAAGTCTAGCTGCTACCCGGAAAATTTTAGTACTAAAAGGGGGGAAAAAATTATGTGTACAGAAAGTGGGTTATGGTATGTCAGGGGGAAAAAATGTCAAGATTTTAATGTCCCCTCTGAGGGGAATAGAGCTGATGCCTGCTGTAAGCCCATTGTTATGCAATACGGAAGCAGTGTGTCCACAATGATGGACGTGTTAATAAGTACCCAGACCAGAGAAATAAACAGAAGACAGTCATGTCTGACTCTGTCGGGAAAATAAGATGGCAGTTGAAATGTGGTAATGGGAAGCTATATACATGTATGCTTGCAAATAATTCACTGGGGTCAGAGGAAGTTGTTCCTGTGGTTTTCTAGTGAGAAAAAGGAGGGATATAGTCCAAGGTGCACTCTACAATGATTTCTCTATTACAATTATTAAGTTCTGCTTGCATAGAAATCTTGCCAGCAAATGAACCAAATGGGTTTGTGACTGAAGTTGTATAATTTTAAATGCATTTGACATGTAATGAACTGTTTGATTTTCAGTCTTGAATGCAAAGTTGCTAACTATTCTCTGACAGCTTATTGCTAAAGGAGGAAATAGCTTAAGGAGAATTACGGGATAAAATGTTTATTTTACAATTCAAGGAAATGAACAGAAAACCTAGCCCCTGTTTATCTGGGCACATACCTAGTTAACACAGGAAAGTAGATGACCATTCGGCCGGAGAGAGAGAGGTTGTTACTATTTGATGTTATTGAATTGAACTCTCAAGCTACTATATTCTTGTAAAAAAAGTGGTCAAATTGATTATAAGTTCAGTTTTCCAGCACTTTAAAGTGTTTTATTAACACTTTAAAATCAGATGTAATTTAAAGACAGCAAGAAAAAAAAATTGGTCATTAAACAAAACATGTCCAGGTTTTAAATTGTCCTGTGAAACTCAAGGAGTCCCCAAATCATTATTATGCAAAATTATCTATAGGCCTCTGCAGTCACTGATTACCTGCAAGGCCTAACTTGCAGCATGTCTGTACTAAAACGATGACGGGACCAGCTCACGTCCTCCACTACAAACATTTATTCTTGCTGGCATGATTCTAAGAACTTTGTGCATGCTGTGTGCCATGCTTCAAAAGCTACTTTACTTATTTATTTTTTTTAGAGACAGAGTGTCACTTATTGCCCTCGTTAGAGTGAGGTGACGTCACAGCTCACAGCAACCTCCAACTCCTGGGCTTAGGCCATTCTCTTGCCTCAGCCTCCCAAGTAGCTGGGACTATAGGTGGCCGCTACAATGCCTGACTATTTTCAAAGGCTACTTTAATTGATACCCATAAATATTTAATGTGGGGGCGCATGATAATCCAGGGGGTTATGCATCAGCATTTGTAAGTACTCTCCCTGCGATAAAGACAGAAGTGCATGTCGAGTATCATCTCAAACAGAATCTCACATGGCCAAGCTCCAATGAAGAAAACAAAATAACAAGAGTATGATGTTGCTTATTACAAAAATAAAAATGCCATTAATATAGTGAGGAGTACCTTGGCCTGGGCTTGACAACCTGTTTCAATTTCCAACCCACAAACTTAGTAGCTTTTTAAGCTTAAGCATCTCACTGATCACCCTCCCTCTGTGAAATGGAGCTTAAAATATCGCACAGTTGGTGAAGAGACATTATAGTACAGGTAGGATTGCAAACTATAATACAAATATTAGTATTATTTCCTTTAAATTTGCCTTTCAGCTAATATACTTTTTAAATGATTTTACTTGTAGTTCAGAGGTGTTATTTTGTTTTTTTATGTCCTAAATATATTTCAAAATGTAGTTTGAATATGTTCCTTATTCTGTAGCTATTCCATATAAAGAATACAGCTGCCCCATAAATTTATACAAATAAAAAATAAAGGAAAAGAGAGAAAAGAAAAGAAGGAAGGACGGAAGGAAGAAAGGAAGGGAGGGAAGAAAGAGAAAGATAAGGAAAGAAAGAGGCCAAAACAAAATTATCAGGCACTTTGGAACAACTGAGGAAAAACTAGAGGTATCAGAGAGTGCTGATGAAAACAAAGAGAAAAAAAATGTTGATGCACAAAAAAAAAAAAAAAGAAGAAAAAAGTACAGCTGATGTCTGCCTTGATGGTTATGTTCTGTAGAACTACAGTGTGAAACTATTTGCAGCCAGACCTAGGCCCTTAAATTAAAAAAGTATCCTTCATTGGCTAAGCAAAGCAGGAATTCTGAACTATCCACCAGGTAAAATGACTTCTGATAGGATTTGAGATGAGCCATTTTAGGTTCATTGCTGAGGCCGCTTTAGTTCACTGAAATGTGATGGTGAAGGGGTCTCTGGCATTGTTACTTGAAAACCTTTTAGTCACCAGGAGCAAGTGAAAAACACTTCGGATCTATAAAGAAAGAGTGGATTATCCTTACTGTGATTCAGGGAGCAAATCTAGTTTGTCCAGCCTATACCTGGTTGGCCTGAAATCCTTATGCATTTTGAAAAATTATTTTCAATAGAAAGTTTCCTACTGCAAATAAACAGGTTTTTCATAATCTGCATTATGAGCCCTCAGCCAAAAATAAAGGAGGAAATAGAGTGGTAATAGTAACCGTAATCTAACATAACGATTTTCCTTTCCTTTGTTTATTTGCTGTCAACTAAGTCTCGTTGGTAGTGCAATTGTCAACAAATTGTGTAATAAAGATCCTATAGACTGTGGGGGAAATGACTTATTTACAGGAAGAAATGAGAATCGTGTAGATTATGATGAAATATTTGAGCTCATCATGAGATGACCCCATGTGCCTTATCTTAACTAATTAAAAGCTAGGACAGGTAAATGCTAAGATAAATTAGAGCTCAGAAGAATCAGTTATGAAAAGTAAAGCTGCCATAGTTTACCACGCATTGTACAATTACGTCTGCCAGAAGCCTCTCTGCACACAAACCAGGCTGGGGCAAGAACAAGCCTAGCATCAGTGCTGTTGCTGGCATGCGTTACCTCATACGATCATGGCAACATAACCATGTTGGCGTTACCATGATCTCCACTTCATAAAGGGGGAAATAAAGACTCAGATTTACAGTTTTGCCATGATTTAAATGCACTTCAGTGATCCTCAGGTTGGGGCTCTTAGCACTACACAAAACCACGTCCCAGTTTTAAAGTCATAAGAAACTAGTTTGGGAAGTTACTGTGTCATCTTAGAATAAAGCAAGAAGTGTCATAGACACAGCACCAGCAACACAGATATGGAGACAGGTTCAACTAGCAGAATAGAATCAACCTAAAAGACATTGATCAAATTTGAGAGGCAAGGAAGAGAGACAGGAGTTAGAGGTGATTTCAAGGCTGCATGGTTTAGCCATTATAAGAATGGGGATAAAATTCACAGGAATGCTGAAGTCAAGAGTTGAAAAGTTGTTTCCAAAGATGGAAGTCAGACATTGACTTGGAGGTGGCAGGAAGAACTCACTGTATATAACCGATTGTCACACTTCTATGTCCACGAATCATGAAATATCTCTATGGAAGCCTACTCAAGTGAGAAGATAATCGTAAAGCAGTGCTAATAGATGCATCTCACTTTTGAAAATACACTTCTTACCTCTGAAAATTAACTTAATAAACCTCACTATTTGAATCTATGCCAGCAATTTCGATGTTTTAAATCCAAGGTTTGAAAAATAACATGATTAGTTCTTAATCTATTGGTTTTTTATTTCAAAGGATTAAAATCAAAATTTTTTATTAATGTACTCCATCTAAAACGTCAGTTTTCAAAGCTTTTCTAGATACTTTGGCAGGTCCAGGCTCTGTTATAGATCAAGTCACTGAGAGGGTATGGATTTTATTACATGGTGAAATAGCCTGTATCAGTGGTTCTCAACCTGTGGGTCACGACCCACAGGAACTGTATTAAAGGACCGTGGCATTAGGAAGGTTGAGAACCACTGGCCTCTATGGTTCTGTTTTACAAATAGTTGGATTTTAACTTGAGTATGCATGTGTGCTTGTGTCTATGGATGTACATATCTGTGTATGTGTTTTCTGATAATCTGTTCTTTATCATCAGACACAGAAAAATTAGTGATGTTGTATCAATGAGGGAAATTATCTAAAAATTGGATTACAAAATAACTGTTCTCATTCTTTTATTTTGTGCATTCAGTTCTGTTTCTATAACCAGGTCAGTATATACATATAGAATATTATTCTGAAAACTGTTTCCCATAATGTTGAAAAACTGTTCTCAGAAGATTCAAAAAAGGAAAGATTATAAATTCCCTAGGTTTTTTTCAATGCACTTGGTCCTGTTTCCTTAGCATCATTGCCAAGGTTGAATTGTAATTGTCTTCTAACCAGACTGTCAATATATTTCCAGGATGATGCAGATTTGGGCAATTTTTTCCACAAGTAGCTTTGTTAAGCGCTCTAATTGTCACTATATCAAATTACTCTAAATGACATAAAGTCATTGAGCTCAATTCAAAGATAACATTTCACCCATACAAGAGAGATGACGCAGAGATGTAGACATCACATTTCCCAGACAGAGTACGGACAAGGCCAGGACAGCACACAGAGGGGGCGGGAGGCGGTGAACTCAGCTCCCTCACCTTCACAGCTGGGATACTGCTTCAGCACATGCCTCTCTGGTTTCACAGGTTCTTTCTGAGCCCCAGCTGGACTACTTTTCTAAGCTGTCAAGGGCAATGTGTTATTTGCCTTGTATTTTAGAATTAATAGCAATAACTTATAATGGGAAGATTTCAGGTAGCATGGAAATTGAGGGAGGTTATATTCCAGCATCTCTAAAATCTTACCATGTCGTTGCCCCCATTTCTTACAGTGTTTTTAAAATTTCCTTTGCAGTTTTATCTGTTTAATGTGAAGGCCTTTAATAAAGGTTGCATTCTTCAAGCAGACTACAGTCCCCCTCACACCTGCCGTCCAACTCACAGCCCAGGGGTCCCCAGCAGCATTTCAGTTTAAGCCCTGGGTAAATTCTGCTACTAAATTGTGCCTGGACTGCTGGAACAGTATCGGATTACTGCTTGGAAAAAAGTATGTCTAGAAAATGGTGGGAGAGAAAGGACAGAATATCCCAAGGCTTATAGGCTTGTTCCTGAGCAATTCCAAAAGAAAAAAAATTTGAAAATAATTCCTTTCTATCAATTCCACAGCTCTGTTCAATTTTCTGTAAGAGGTCCACTAATTTACAATTATCTGGAATATTACTATCAACTAGAAGCAATTAGAAAGAGCTGTTAGTAACTTTTTAAACTTAAAATTGGAAACTGAATATCCAGTTAAGCTTCCCAGAACAAGTGACAATGTCATCTATGTCTATGACAATGCAGACACAAAAATGGGGATCTTTTTAGTCAGTGAACTCAGACTGGCCTTCTATCAAATGAATACATCCTGTTTTTAGTGAAATGTGAAGCTATGGTGGGGGAGGGACAAGCATCATGGAGTCACCTGGGTTCAGTTTCCTTGCTGACTGGGCATTAGGAGGAAGAGCCAATTTCCTGGGGCGACTCAGGCAGTAAGCACCAATCCAGACCAGAGTGATTCCAGAGCTCTGCTACTAAGTACAACAGGTCCACCTCTCCAAAAATTATTGCTATTGTCAAGAACCTAGACTCTGTGCTGGACTTTACATTATAATCCAATTCTTAAAAAGTCTTGTGATAGACATTTCTGTACTGAACAGAAGTATATTTTGTGGTATTTTCCATTTACTAATAATATTACTGCCATTAAAATACACATTGAATGATAAATGTGTCCAGGTAAGTTTTTTCATTATGATAGGGATAGTGACTTCCCTGTTTTATTCCCTAAAATAGTAATACTGTGCCTTAATCAGAGTAAGTGCTCCAAGTTTGACAGATAAACTTTGGATTTGAGGAATTTTTTTATTCATTTAAATCTAATACCTCAGGGGCATTTAACATCAATTCTACTAACAGGTTGAGATATGAAGTAAGATTTTATCTCTGACCCTAATCCTTAAAAGCTTAAAGCCAAAAGATCAAAATAAGTCACATAAACGCTTTAGAGAAGAGTGAGCATAATGAATGGCCACCTCTGTACTTTGGCCAGAATTTATTTTACTATGGTTTCAGCAGCCTGGATTTTTATTATTACATCTATATCATGGTACATCCAGATATATTATACATTCCTAGAGGATTTAGAATAAAGACTCAATAAATATTTACTGAATTGAATTGAATGTATTAAACCAATAAGTAGCTTTAAAGGTAGAAGGTAAGAGAAAAGACTTGGGATAACATAGCCAGTAATGGGTCAGATCAATCAGGGACAGCTTTAGAGATTTATGTGAGTCTTGTGCTACAATTATTATTTTTTTATTTCTTATAGCATAACTGTGTACATTAATGCAATCATGGGGTACAGTGTGCTGTTTTCATATACATTTTGAAATACTCTCATCAAACTGGTTAACATAACCTTCATGTCATTTTCTTAGTTATTGAGTTAAGACATTCATACTCTGCTTTTAGAAAGATTCACTTGTACCCTTGTAAGATAAACCATAGAGGTGACCCCACCAATCACCCTCACCCCCCCCTCCCACCCCTTCCCATATTCTAAGGCTATAATTAGGTTATGACATTCCTATAAAAGCTATGAATTAGTTTTAAAATAGGGCTGTGTACATTTGATACTTTTTCTTCCGTTCTTGAGATACTTTGCTAAGAAGTGCTACAATTATTTTAAAAAGAGACACTGGTGGGAAAGATGGAGAGTGTAATTTATGCAAACGAACCAGTCTAGACTAACTCTGAAGAGATGACATAAGAGAACCAAAGGAAGAAAAGTTACTCAGAATATAGCATCGGGATAACACATGGAAAGAAGCAAGAACAAATGAAGTAGAATCAAAAGTGAGCAACCAAAGAGCTTGACGGATACCTCTAAAAGAAATTATACTCAATATTCAGCCTTCTTCTCACAAGCTGTTAAAAAACGAATTTCATTTTTGGTGAAGCATAAGTCTGCCACACATATGTTGATTGTTTGTAATAGTTTTTCCATATCCATATAAAAAGGCTCAGCCTCAGTACACTGCTTATATTAAAGAGAATTCTAAAGAACTTGTATTCTGTGTAAATTATATTTGCAAACAGGACATGTTCTGTTGAACCAGTAGTATAGGTTACATAACGGTTACACGATTGTATTCTCCTGTTGTATTAGGAGGTATCATAGATCTTTTCGTAACAAGTAGATCTCTGTCTGGGACACTGTTTACCACAGCCTAACACAGGATTAGAAAAGGGCTGGGCCATCATTTAATAAGAAATGCAGGCTTTAGGAGAATTTACGATGTTCTCAGCATTATGCATAATGAAGTGGGATAAAGCAGTGTCTTCAGTGACTACTTGGTAGCAGGGACTGTGGGAGGCATTTTCTCATACTTCAATAGTCTACTTAAGAAAGAAAGAAACAGAGCCCAAAGAGGTTAAGTTCATGCCCAGAGTGTCACCACCAGTAATGGACAGAGATAGGATTCAAGGTCTGGTCTCCCTCCAAAGTCAGTACATCACGTCGAAGCTCAAATATTTCATGGGCTGTATCTCTCACAAGTAGGGAAAGAGAAATGAAGAAAAATAAAATGAATTGACCCCACCATCATTCTGTCATATTTTATAAGCTACTTCTAATTTTTTTTAATTTTGTAGAATATGAATGGAACATGCTATTATGTAAACTGAATAAAAATCATCATCTTGCCAAAATAAAGTGGAAATATTTTACAATTTCATAATTTGCCATCTCATTTGTCTTCACTTAATTTGAAGATCACACTAGTTCCTTTGAACACTTACAGTATAGTAAACCTTGTCATGAGGAATTGGAACCTCGTCTTTGGCTCACAATTACTCTAGTTGATTGGGCTATTTGGATGCACAGACTGACTAGTTTAAGAAAAATAAGTCAATTGATTGTACAGTATGTGCATCAGTGAAAGGCACGTGTGTCATTTGCCCTTGAATCATTCAACACGGTTTGGCATTCAACCATTTATAAAATGAAGTGCTGAGAAAAATAGGGTTTTCTGACAATTACGTAGCAATTAATCCTAGATAACATTTGAATGGCCTTCAAACACTGGAGTATTCTTGGCTTTGTACTGTCACTGATACTGATAAAGCAAAATAAATGTTAAACAATCTCACCGAGGATTTGGGATTAGAACAAAGTACAACTACGTTCCTAAAGAAAATGAGAAAACTTAAAATGCAACATAAATGTAGGGACAATGGCCCAGTACAGCTTTTCTTTGAATACATTTGATTGGAGGTCTCTGGGGAGGGATGACAAGCATCTCCAGCTCTGTGCTTGACAATGTCTTATCCACTGGTAAAAGTCCTAGAAAAATTCTCATGATCCCTGGAGGTTCCATGCAAGGTTCCCAACTGATTTTTGTCCACACAATCGTTCATTTTATAGACCAGAAGATCTCCAGGAAAAGAGATTTTTTGCATACAAACACTCTGATGCTGAAAATAAATTCCCAGTTTCATTTTGTTGATTCTACAAAACCTCCCATTATTTGGATAAGTGGAACATCCTCAGACATTTCTGGAGGCCTTTCATCTTTTGAGCAACTAACTCAGGCTAAGTCCAGCATTATTTTCTAGCTATCATTCAATGGCTTGCTCAGGATTCTAAATCCAGACACTTAAAAATCTCATTAGTTGGCTCAATGCCTGTAGCACAGTGGTTTTGGCACCAGGCACATGCACCGAGGCTGACGGTTTGAACCTGGATGGGGCCAGCTAAATAACAATGACAACTGCAACAAAAAAAAAA
>NW_003852443.1:4519557-4550899 GCF_000181295.1 Otolemur garnettii
AAAAAAAAAAAAAAAAAAAAAAAACCAACTCATTAGTTAACTTCATTCCTGAAATGCATGCCATCTTTAGAAAGTCACGTGCTATAAAGAATGGACTGTGGCTTTTTTTTCAGTTCCTGAACCCAAATAGCCCAAGCAATTAGAAATCTAAGTTCCCTCTAGTGACTAGGCTTTCTATCAATTTTGAAAGTAGATAGTAACATTTAATTCATATATCTTGTATGTCTCATATTAGCTAATTTTTAGGATCCTAAGACACATGAGAATAACCTTTGTTTTTATTTCTAATTTCCAAGAATATTTGAGTTAAAAGAATCAAAAAGAAAGTAGATAGCCACAAAATTTGGCTGATAAGAAGTTCAACAGCTATTCCAAAAACATCCTACTTAACATCATGTCTCCAGTCCCACTTTTTTCGATGCGTAATAAACTCTTAAATGACACTAAATCTTCTGGGTACTTACCCAAATCTTCACTTAGTTCAGGTCTCCTACAGTGCACTCATGTTTAATAGGCATCAGGTCCATTAAAGATGATTGTAAACATATTGTCTCTACTTAACAGTAAATGGAAAAGAATGGATGCCACACACTTTAATATTCAGAAGGCCTGGTCTAGGCGGGCTTTTTGCTGGAAGACTGTGTCTAGCTTTGGGCTCTAAAGACAGACACAGGGAGAGTTTGAATAGAGTTCATGAAGGCCATAGGGATATTAGAGCACTCAATTCAGAAAAGAAAGTAATAAATAATTCTTTCATGTATTCTAAAAGTTGAGAAAATGAACTTTCATTGAAGAGAATATAAATGAAGAGTTATTTTTAAATAAAGTTGAGAATGCATCAATATACTCAAGTTTGGAATAAGAAGCTGTATTTTTCCAAAACCTAAAATGATTAGATCTGGAATTAAAAACCAGGAGTAATTATGGTTTCTATGCCTCTTTTCTAAGGTATGTAAAATGCAGTAAGTCTCAGGGATATGGGTTGGTTTATGTATGCTTTTCATGTATTACCAATGTATAGTTTAGACTAGATATTTCCTATAATTCTTTTCTAACTCTAGACTTCTGGGACTGACAGCCAAATACACAGTCTTCTCATACGTCTCCTCAAAGGCAAGTGACGTTAAAGTAAATCTACAAATGTAACAGCACAAATTACAGAAAGTGGCCTTGGCATTTATTTTTAGATAGCGAGGATTTATGTATAGGTGTCTCTCCAGATAAAAACACGGGTACCAAACCCATTAACTATAGATTATACAAGAATAAAAGCCAACAGCACACAGTACAAGAACAGACAATGATGCTCTATTGCACAACTTCCTAGAGCTTGTCATAAGTAATTCCTTAATCAGAAAAGGAGCACAGAAAATGCAGAAAGAAAAGCAATTTGCTAGAAAGGTTGCTTACATAGGTAGCCCCAAAGAACATTAGAAAAAGGTGAAATTTGCCTCTGGTGATCTCTGACACCTTTATCTTTGGCTTCCAAAATACCTTTTCACTGCCACCTGGCCGTTCAGAGTTGTTCCTAGCAGCAAATGCACTGTCTTTTGTATCGTAAAGACACACCCTTTGCTATTAAATTTTCCCTGAGCTGATACCCTCAGTTAAAAATTTTTAGTTCCATTTCCCATTAGTTTGAGTTAAATTGATATACTAATTCATGCCTCATGGTGATATAACTTTAGTTTCCATGGTGCTTCTACTGCTGAGAATTCTAGATAATTTGTTACAAAGAGACTGGTAGGACATTTTGTCACCCCTGGAATCCAGCCAATTAGGTGCCTACCTCATCTCTGTGTTTAGACCGGCACAGATAACCTAGCAAACAAACAAAAACATCTGCAGTTACATGATAAATTATCTTTCTATTCTATTTCTTCTCTACCAATTTAAAACAGAATGCATATATATATATAATCTAAAATTAAATCATTTTTTAAATACTCCTTTACATTGACTATTTCCAGAAACTCCTGAAAAAGTTAACAAAAAGTAAGCTATGTCTAATTTGCTTAACAATGATTGCAATATACTTATCTCATTGTATGAATTGAAAGGGTCTATTATGTTTCTATAATGGAGAATTTAAATTTTTTGCTTTATTAATTGACAATAAGGAAAGATGTGCAGACATTTGAATTTTAAACATCAATGACAGGTAATTGTAAGAACACACAACTATTTTCTTGGTAATTTCAGTGAATTGAAAAAAGTTGTTTAGTGTTACCAGAATTTAAGGTTTTACCCAATTTTTGCTTATCAACAAACACATTGCTTTTGAGGGTCAGAAGAAACAGTTGCTTTAGAAAAGGTTATTTAACACTTATGAGTTCTGTTGTTGTTATTTTGTTGTGTGATAGTATTCAGATAATGTTTAGAATAAACGTTCACTGCAGCTGAAACTACGGAGATTCTTCCACTTTTGTTATACCTTCATTCTTGAACATCATCAGGACACATCAGTTAATGACCCTAATACATGTTGCACTTTGCAATTTTTATGGCGTGTTCATGTTAACGCTTTTGATCATGACATCCACACTGTGAGATAGAAAGAAAGGGTTACCATGACACTAGATCACTTTTCTGTAAAACTGCAACTTCTTAGGGTTTTTGATGCAAGAACTCCGGACTAGTCCAAACCTCGGGTTGCCACAGACTCTGATGTAAGGCTGGTCAGTCCTCTGTAAGCTACACTTGCTTCTCCCCAAAAGAATGAAGGTGCAGGAAAATGATGTTACTAAGATGACTGCCTTCTCCTGTGAGATGCTATTGGCCTGGGATTTGTTTTCAATGGTGCTGAACACAAAGAGAAGGACGTGGTTCATCAGGGAAATAAAGCAGTGCCTTCTGGTCACTGGGAGGTAAGAAAATGTTTCTAGAGAAAAACTAAATCTGGATCCCAGAGATAATTTAAAATTCCTAATCTACTAAGCTAAGCGGCCTAGAGAAAGGATTTATTTAAAGTTTTAGTTATTTGTTTATAGGGCCTGAATATCTGGACACATTTATGAAAACTTCACCATGTAATACACACTAAAATTTTCAGGGACAGAGTCAGCAGAAAAATACGGACTTTAGAATCAGAACTAGAGTTGGTCTTTGAAATCTGTCACTTCCAGTGGAATAAATTCACACACAAAAAGAAACACTGTAGTTCTTTGATGTACCCTTTGCTCATCTGTAAAATGGCACACATTTGGTACTTCAAAAAACGATAGTTACTGTTTTGAGGGTTTAAGTGAGAGCCAGGAAGTTCACTGGTATGACTTCTCCAAGTTCACACAGTAATAATGCCCGCAGAATGCTGACAGCTGCTCTCTAGAAAGCAGAAAGGACACCTCCATGTCAGGATGGGCAGCACTCTTCAAGGTTGGCGTAGGGAAGAAAATTTTAGGGCATTGGAGAAACGCCTGTGCTGTGAGCAAGGCAGTGTTGGAAAATTGATACACAATCACTTCCAAACCGAGCAGACTGCCATTATGTTCATTTACTTGTATTTATCAGTAAACTGTAATGTAGGTACATACACTTGTGCTTCTTTTTCAAACAGATATAAGTTAACATTTATTGAGGTGACATGTTTGAAATGATTTTTAAATGCTATCGCACTTTAAAGATGCAGGATCAAATTGTAATTCTTTGTTTTCAACAGGAACAAATTAGCTTACTTATTTCCTATCAGCTGAAAATGTCCCTGCCTTTGGGCTCAATGATGAATATTCTACTGGAATTTTACTTCTTTTTAATGAGTTACTCTAATTAGAAAGGAGTCTTAAAAAGTCAAGGACTATTTCACCCTGGTATTCTTAAAACAAATCATTCATGATAACCTCTTATTAGCCATCTTATATTTCTACTATTTAAACCCTAAGAAGTTGCAGTTTCACAGAAACTTTTTGTCCACCCATTGTGTTTATACCTGAAAAAAAATCCAACACCAAGTTCTGCCTGGTTAAAAATTAATGTCATGAACTTTGCTATCCTACCTATGTTTCTAGAGGGGATGCTTAAATGTGAGACGAAAATCAATCCACTCAATAAGTAAATAATGTTTCTGCATTACAGATCATAGTCCTTTATCAGGAATAATAATGCCGTTTTACTTTTTACAGGAAATGGAAAACAAAACCTCAACAAATGGATGCAACTATTCAGAATGGCTCTCAAATGGGAAGTGCTGAAAATTGATCTGGTTACTCGTCAATTGCATTACTCAGAGATGACATCAGTAACAAAGCTATAGCCAACACTGGGTCCTTCCCACCCTGTAAAAACCTTTCAGAAACACAAAACCTATTCTTTAAAGACATAAGCATTTTTAGGGCTGTAATTTGAGTTGAAACCCAATTAAACAACTTTCTGCCAACCTCAGTAATAAACCTAGAACCCGATTCCACACAAACACCTGCACACATGACCGCCGATGCTAACGAAACATTTCAGAGCATGTCATCATTCTAGAAGAAAAGCAGGCTGATGGTTGAGACAGTGTCTATAATGCACATTTTTAGTTGTTTATGATCCATTTTAGAGATGGTCTGTTAGAGCCTTGTTTAATGAAATCCCGAATTGAAACCTTTTGGTAATGACATGCTCTTTAACGTTCTTCAGACAATTCTATGCTGTTCTGTCAGTGGGAAAGACATCATGCTTCTTTACCTGGGGGGTTATGTTCATTGAGAATCACAAGTGATGCTGGTGTAGGTCTTCTTTTCCTGATCTGTGGACAACAAAGGCCCAGCTGGTGTCAGTGAGAATCCAACACTGCCCAGGTTATCTACAGCCTGTAAGTATCTCATCCTCACTGTTTCCCAACATACAAAAACAACCCTCTGGAGAGCACACAGTAGGTGCTCACTGATTTTGGAATAATGGAAAACTAATAAAATTGTCAGTATTAGTATCGCGTTCTTTGACCCAAAAGCTACATTTCCACAGAAAAGACATAATTGTAGACACTCAAATGATGTCACTGAAAATGGACATACAGGGAGGGCATGAGGCTGATTTGTTAATGTGAATGGCTCTCTTGTTAATGATATTGGTGCTTTCAAGATCCATTATCCTTATTTATAAACAGGATAAGAAGACCTTGGAAACCTATTTCCAGCAGGGGTCCTGGTTAAAATAACAATGTGAGTTCTAAATTTCCATTAATATTATTAGCTTTTAAAAATTTTCTAGTACAATATTTAGAGGAAAACAGCAAATAGTGAATATGGATCTTATGAGAATACATAATTCATTAAAAACTAAAAAGTTTGGGTTTGTTTGCTCGTATATAGAAATATAATAATTTCTTGATTCTGATATCCCTTATTACTTATATTTCCCTATATTCATTCAAAAGTAAATTTCTAAACTATGTATCATCAGGATAGAGAAGAAAATTTACCAAAAGCATCCTCTCCGATGACATACAAGATAGAAGCAATGCCCCATTCAGCCTAGATACATGTTCAAGGTTATATTTATCTGGCCTGAGGGTGGATCTACCTCAGCTTAAAAACATTCTAAAAAGTTTTGAGTCTCAGATTCAATAAATATTTCTAAGACCTTTATGAAATATTTGGAGAAGAATTCAGAAATAATTTAGGTTTCAGGAAATTAATAAATTAGGTGATGTTCCCATAAATTTCTTTATTTTGCCTCCAGTTGTAGTTTTATCACAAGGGATCTTTTAAGTGATGCCATTGCATCAGGTGTTTAAATGAATCTGAATATGAAAGGTGATACAGATGTAAACCCGTGTTAGATGTGAGAAAAAAACCAAGAAATATGAAAATATTATTTGTAATATCTGAATAAAGCATTTTAAAAATCATACATATATCTACAAATCACATATTACATATAATTACTAGTTCAGATCCATGATGAAAAAAATATTCAAATAAAATATTAGGGCTATACTCTGAAATTATTCTAAGATTAATGTTTTTATCATTAAAGCAATCATTTTATTTTATAAATAAGGAAATAAAATGTTGCTAATGTTGAGAGCTTTTTTAAAGTTGCCTTCAATGTCGAACCTGTCATTTTAATGAGCAAAACCAAACAGATTTATGAATACCAATTTATGAATTGCTAATATAACCATTTTTCCCTAATGGGTGCTAATTCTGTATCAAATGAAGTGCTGCATTTTAGCCAGTAATTTCCCCAATGTAACTGAAATACAAGTATCTGTAGAAATCAACTTATTTCTGATTCACATAACCTAGATGTCACAAAGTTGGGTGAATCCGGGAGGTAAAATCTTTCCAATTCGTAACAAGGATGCCTGGCAATATTGCCTTATGACAGGAATTGCTCCCCACCCGATTTCACTCACCTGCTCTGCTGCTTCAGGTGCGATCTGACTCTGGAATAAAGGCACAGCAAACTGTATCTTTTTGGGACTGTTGGGCTCCATGACGATGTTGAGAATCGGACAGAGAGACGAAGAGCTCGGAAAGACTAACCCCCAGTGGTGTCCGGGACGTGTTTCCTCACACACACTCCACTAAGCTACACAGAGTGCTTTGTAATAAATAGCTGTAATTCCAGAGCGAGCAAGTGAAGCTGTGAGGGTTGAGGAACTCCCTTCTTCCACATCCACCGTGATGCCTGGCTTGCCTGTTCCCCTATCAATCCCTTGGATACTCTCCGCACAATACAGAAAGGAACAATAAGCTAATTGTGATCCTCTTCACTAATACACATGCCAAGCATTCGCTCAGCGGCTAATTGAAAATGCAGTGCTAGCCTTGAAGGACCCGCTGCCCTGGGATTTGAAAGAAAGGCTCTATCCACTGTACATTACGAACGGCTGCTCAAAAGTGCAATGTAAGCTCCCTCTGAGTATTGCAGGGATGGGCCATTCATTATTGATGAACATCAAGCAGGAAGTTTTTAGAGTTGGGGGCTGGGTATGGAATCATTTCATTTCTCTTCTAGCAACTTATAAGTCAGACACCTTCGCAATTTCACACTTAGCCACCAAATAGATGAATGGCCATAGAGAGCACGCCGCAACCAATAATATTAGCTGTATTTATGCTGTGACATCTTGTTAGTTTAGACTGATCATTGGAGGCAGAGCATCTGTGGTGAACTGAGAACAGTATTGCTGAGAAGATCTTTGTTTAAGCTCTATCTCCACCTTTAACAATCTATATGGCTGCAGGCTCTGTCTAGGCCCCCATACCACATCAGAAAAATGACAGGGTTGGACTGATGACCTTTAAACTCCTACCCTGTTCCAAATTTCTATAATTGTCATTCACAGTTTTTGGTAGAATGGAAAGTATTGGACAGCTAAATTTAGCAAACAGCTTGGAAGTCACTGCTACTGAAATGACCTCTATCTCATTTCCCGGTGGAGCCAGTTACATCTGACTTGGAAGAATACAGAAATGACTGGAAGACATTAGTAGAAACCTAATGGTATTCAACGCCGTGGCTTGTTGTCAATAGTGGGGATGTATGCAAAGATAAGGGCTTGATCTACAAAAGGAAAAGAAAAAAAAAGCAAACAAATAAACTTAACTTTTTAAAAGGGAATAAAAGGGCAATGTTCAGAAGAATAGACTTCATCTAACAGTGAGCGAACAAGAGAATTCTGGCCTCATGGCCACAAATGTCAAAGTCAGGGAGAGGACAGTAGCATATCCATGTGCCCTTTATTTATTTGACTTTTTTTTTTCTTGAGGCCAAGTCTCACTTTGTCACCCTCATTAGAGAGCTGTGATGTCATCACTCACAGCAACCTCAAACTCTTGGGCTCAAGCAATTCTCTTGTCTCACCCTCCCTCATAGCTGGGACTAGAGGTGCCTGCCACAACACCCAGCTATTTTTTTTAGAGAAAAAAGGGTTTCACACTTGCTCAGGCTGGTTATGAACCTGTGATCTCAGACGATCCACCCATCTCAGCCTCCCAGTCATTCAACTATTTTTTTTGAAGGAAGCTTGAAAATAAAGTTGTTTTAATGGGAAAAAAAAAGAACTTAAGTTCTCTACTTCCTTCTTTGAGAGGTACTATTTGATGAATGCTAGATTTTTAAACATGTTTTTGGATTTATTTAATATATTTAGACATTGACTACTGTTCCAGATATTTACAAGTGCAGTTTTCTTTTTTTTTTTTTTTTATTCTGAGTCTGTACCAGGAATCCATCCTGATGATTTAAGAAGGCAACGTTCTGCTGAAGGAATATAGAAAGCAAGATGCATTATTCAAGTAGTTTCCTATATCCACCAGGGGAAAGAGCAGAGATGTGGATGTGAAAGCGCTTTTAGTTGGAGAACAGTGCTGACCCTGCAGGAACTCTCATGACAGGTTAATCCCTTAATCCCTATAGCGTCAGACTGAAACTCAAATTACAACTTTTTATTCACAGGTTTTTATAAAAGCCCCCCCACACACACACACAAAATAATCAGAGTTAATAATATTTGTGAAGTTATTTCTCTTAATATATGTTCAAATTATGTAAAAGGAGAACGAGGCAATATTTTTAGAGAGGAGTTACTCCCAAACATCACATGGTATAGTAATTAGGAGCGTGCATTTGGCAGCCTTGAGTTCAAGCCCTGACTCTGCTACTTACCAGGTTTATCAACTTGGGCAGTTAGAGAACTTCCTTCTTGGGAGGTCTAAATGAGTCATTTCTGAAAAGAGCCTATTACAAGGCCAACACATAATCACTCCGTAAAAGATCGCTATTACTTTTCTTTTAACTAGATTTTTCAAAAAGTTTAAAGACACATTTTTTTCAATGTGAATCCCTAAGAATAATTTAATTCCAATTAGGACTACAGGAGGTGAAGAAGTGAAACTCCAAGTATGTATTATGGGATAAATGAGGTAAAATGATTCTCATTAACTAATTGGCCTTTTTTGAGTACTTTAACTGGAGACAATAACATTAAGAGACTCTAGACCAATGACTCTCATCCTGTGGGCCTTGACCCACAGGAACTATATTAAAGGGCCGCAGCATTGGGAAGGTTGAGAACCACTGCTCTAGACCCTTTCAGATTCTTGTTCTTCACAAGGCCAACCCCCCCCCCCCCCATCATCCTTTAAGACTCGGCAAAGTATCAAGCTCTAGGGAGCTTTTGTAGATTTACTTCCACAGTGGGTTTAAATTCACCTCTTCTGTGTACCCCAAGTACTCACCATCCTCAGTAGAGTAACTACTTGTATACTTTTTGATTGTTTAGTATTCTGCAATGTTACTAAGTATATACACAAAGCAAATATTTGTTAGTAGATACAACATTCTCCTCCAGGCCTTCTGTTTTGGCACTAGAGGACATAATTGTGTTAAAAGGGGTCACAAGTCCTTTTAAAGCTAAAGGACTATTTAGGCACATATAACCCAACTCAAATTTTTAGAAGTCAAAAAAATTATAGCTGGGTGTTGTGGTGGGCACCTATAGTTCCAGCTACTCGGGAGGCTCAGGCAAGAGAATCGCTTAAGCCCAGGAGTTAGAGGTTGCCGTGAGCTGTGTGACTCCATGGCACTCTACCAAGGGCAAGAAAGTGAGACTTTGTCGCTACAAAAAAAAAAAAAATTAATATGGAATTTAATATGCAGTATGTGATTATGCTAAATATTAGGTGCACATTTCTCTCCCCGTTAAAGATAATAAGAACCCTTAGATCAGAGGTTTCCAACCTTCCTAATGCCACGACCCTTTAATACAGTTCCTGTGGTTCACAACCCACAGGTTGAGAACCGTTGCTAGATGATATTCTGTGCAAGGCACTATTCTAAGTGCTTTACTTGTCTTTGTTTAGTACGCACAACAATCCTTTGAAGTAGATCCTCCTGCCATCTCTACCCCCAATTTAAAATGAGCAAAGTTTAGGGAGATGCCCAGTGTCTTTCAGCTGAGCAGTCTCCAGCCTTTTTGGCACCAGGGACAGGTTTCATAAGACGATTTTTCCACATACTGGTGGAGGGGAGGGAATGGTTTGATATGAGTCTGCAAGAAATCGATTTATTATGATCTCTGTGCAGTCAAAACTCTCTGCTAATGGTAACCTGTGTTTGCAGCCACTTCCCAGTGTCAGTATCTCTCTGCACCCACTCCACTTTAGATCCGCAGGCCTTAGATTCTCATAAGAAGCATGGAATCTAGATCCCTCCCATGAGTCATTAACAGTAGATTCTCATGGTCCTGTGACAATCTAATGCCACCACCGATCAGACAGGAGACACACTTTAGGCGGTGATGCAAGCAATGGGGACCAGATGTAAACACAGATGAAGCTACATCTTCTCATGCACTGCTCACCTCTGCTGTGTGGGCTGGTTCCTAACAGGCCAAAGACTGCTAATGGGTCCCAGGCCCCAGGGGCTTGGGGACTGCAGTCTTAGCTAATATGTGACAGAGCCTGGCAATTTTGCCAAGAACCTGGGCTTTTAATCATGAAGCCATCATGATGGCTACTATATTATAAGTAAGGACCTGTAAACCACCAGAATTATGTTCTGACCACATAAGTTCTATGGCATAAGATCTGAAGATGACATGGCATACAAATCAAAGAAAAGAAAGCAGCATGATTTTAGGGTACTACTAATCAAGAAGCTCTTACATTTCATATTAGACATCAATGCAGAATGGAGAATCCTACAGCTGGATGGTATGTCCCAATGGCGACTTCACGAGGAAACTTCCTTTCTACAGTATAACTATCTCTCTCAGTCTTTCTCTCTTCCTCTCATATGGGTTCTATTTGGGCCATTACAAAAGTTTTGAGAAAGACTGTGTTGTGGTTCATTTTTTCACTTCTACGAAACAAAATCAGTAGCATCCTTTCTGCATCATCTGTGCAAGTTTCAATTTGCTCCTCTTACTGGTGTTGCTGGGAGGGCTTCATGTGTTTGCGTCCACATAGATTTTATGTTTCTTGATTTGTTTGCATCTCACAACTTTTGTAATGACCTGTATCATTAAAGATTAAAAATGCCTTTAGAACAAGCAATAATGACAGCCTCTCTCTAAGATAAGTGATTCTGTGGGTAAAGATAAAACATTAGGAAAATCAGCCATTAGGCCTCTTAATTTTACTCTGTAATATCTCCCCTACTACTTTCTGCAGTTCCTCAAGACCCACCCCACCTTGCAAGCCACACTTCACCCACTGCCAGTCTTGCTGTGGCCTCCCCTACCTTCCTGCGAAGCCTTCAGGCCTTCTCCCCTTTTATCCAAATTAGAGTCATTCTTGGAGTCCACCCCCTTAGGAAAGAACACTTACATTGTTCAGATAAGAGAAACTTTCATTTTTTTATTCTCCTGATATTTGATTACATATGTTAATAGTTTTATGTTTTTCTATAATCACTTACTGTATACTTATTCTGCCTCTCCCCCTAGACTGCAAGTCCTCCCCCACCCTATCTGACACATAAACAGAATGAGCAAGGTGGTGGGCCTCTAGTGGTTACTGAACAACTCCAACCAGCCTTCATCTATCTAGTATTGCCAGGAAATATAAGTGATCTAATAAACTGAATTTTCCCAAAGATTGCAGCTCATCCTTTGAAGCACAAATCTTTCTTTTACCACATTTTAATATTTAATGGACATTTAAAATATATTCAATATTTCAATGCCTTCAAAAAGAAGCTATATCAAATATAATTTGTCATTTTAGTATTTTATAAAATGCATCTGAATTCAATTGGTGTACTCTGTCATGTACAAAAATGCCCTCTGAAGCTATTAGTATTTCTCGCTACCCTAACTGCCTCCATATACAGATCCATAGTTCTTACGATTGTTTTCTGATGACTGCCAATAGCTGTTTTCTAATTGTTACCCAACATATAATAAGTGCCTTATTTGTGGAAAGAGGGAAAAGAAAGTAGAAAGGAAATGAAGGAAAGAGTTTGTTAAGAAATTCTTTTAACTCTTTAATGTATTTTCTATACAAAGTTTTATTTCAAGTATTATGAATTCATGATCTTGAAGGGCATAAAGATACAAGAGATATTACTATTACTGTGTTTAACAATTAGTTGTCTAAAAATACCACTAAAAATGAGAGCAAATATTTATTAAGCATGCCTATGTTGAATACTGGAAATACTGTAATGAACAAAAGCAGACAAGACGTGATAGCAAGTGTGATGCAAGTCAACTGAGAAGGGTCCTCTCCCTAACACAGTGATTTTCAGCCTCCTCTCTACAACACCTGGATGCTGGGACTCATATTGGAGATGCATTTTTTTGTACATCCTTCAGTTCTAGCTATAACTTCATTCATTTCTTCTATTAAAGAAAATCTAACAAATGCAAGGGACCCCAGCACAGTAGCACGTGCCTCTGTGCACCTGCAGTCATAGCTACTCCAGAGATGAAGCCATAATATCCCTAGAGGCTAGGAATTCAAGTTCAGCCTGGGAAACATAGTGGAACCCTGTTTCTAAAAAGAAAAAAGAAGAAAAAAAAGAATGCAAGAGAGAATGACTATTACTGAAATTTCATAGAATAATCTCAAGCTTTCTAATGTCAGTTGTTGAACTCCAAAATTTTTATTCTTAATATTAACAAATTACTAGTCACCACAAATAATTAATTGAAATAAATAGGTCTATCTATAAAATGTAGTTGAGTCCCACTAATCTAAATGAAATGCACCACTATTTCTCAGAATGTATTTAAATTAAATTTATCCCAGGGAAACCAATAGCCATATTACCTCTTTCAGAATGTTTTCTAAGTTTATCCACTTTTAATTTTATATTTTTTTCAGATCTATGCCTAAAGAAGTCTTCTCAGACTAAGCTCAATACTCTGCAATCTTATATTAATATCTGAATCCCATAGCTCTTAAGTATAAAATGTACTTTCAATCTCTCTCATACTGAAAGGCAAAAATCATTGAATGATTCCTTCAACATTTACTTAGTATCTAACACAGTATTTAAAATTCATCCTTAATTCTATGATTATATGTTCTCATGTTCAGTCACTAATAATTTTTACTTACTATAGAATGCCCATATCAATTAGAGAAGTATATATAATTTATTGAATTGAAGAATTACTACTCGGTTATATAAATACTCAAGATTTTTTTTCTCCTAACTATAGCAACAATATTTTATTTAATGTATAATATTTTCCTGGGTCATTACACAATTACAGTAAAACCTCTGTGAGATGACCACCCAAGGCACTACAACAAACTGGTCAACATATAGAGGTGGTCAATATGGGGAACTAGACCTATTGTACATGTGGTACATATCGTTATTTTCTGTTGAGGTAGTTTTACTAAAAAAAAAAACAAACCAGAAACCCATGAAGAAGAGCAAGTCCATATCAGCCGTGATGCTATAGCAGTGCGTTCACATCAGAGAGAAGAAACTCCAGGAACTTATAGGACTGAAACCTATTTTGAAGGAAGCTTTGTTGATGCCAGCCTAGGGGAAGCAGTTCATTGAGCAGTCCAGGGAGGAGGAGAGTCACAGAGTCATAGCCCAGTGTGGTCCAGTGGGCCTTAGAGATGTTAGAGTGACAGTGCAGACTGATAAATTGTTAGCTCAGGTCTAGCAAAGGCACAGGAATAATATGAAGAAGAATTGAGACCTATTCTCACTTCTTTTCTACTCATCCCCCTTTTCATTTGCTCTGGTGATTTCCGTAGCTTACTGTTTCCTTTTCATTTTAGGGAGAAGATAATTAAATGAAATTGGACATTATTATTATATTGAGTTTTCATTGGGTATTAGTTTCCAAATATTTTCATAAATGTTATTCATTCATCCAACAAATATTTATTTAGCATCCCATTCTATGCCAGACATTTACAAGGTCTTGCAACAATGAGCCTTCATATCCATATCACAAACAATCCCTGTGACTTACAGCTGCCTTCCATAAACAAGGCAATGATTTCTATATAGGTAGAGGCTCCATCAGCTCTAAGACAGTGTGTGCATGATATTCACACTCACTAGCTTCACTCAATCCCTGATCTAAGGAAGAGATAAAAGTATTGTATTCCATGCAAAGAGATGTGAGATTCACTGTGAAGGCAATGATTAGAATTAGGGAGATTTAAGTTTTACAATGGTCACTGTGGTACCCATATGGAGGTAGATTGAAAGGGGCCAAAACCAGAGATAAGAACATCCAAGGATGTTACAGATATCTCCCCAGAAGGGCCAAGCATGATGGCTCATGCCTAATGACAATACTTTGGGAGGCTGAGGCAAGAGGATCTCTTTACTTCAAGACCACATGTGGGCCACATAGTGAGACTTCATCTTTACAAAAACAAACCAACAAAGAAATCAAATTTCCTGTGGAAAAGCCTTAACTAAGGTAATAGCAGTGAAGATCAAGAATATCTAGTTATTTAGTAGAATTTGATGATGATAAGGAAAGAGAGAGATGGAAAAACAATTACTCTACAATTTCAGATTTAGCAGCTTGCATATGGGGGTATATTACTCATTAAAAGAAAGAATGTAATGATAAAAAGTAAAATAGAAAAATCAATTACTCTAAACCTGGGTTGGCCCAAGTGAGACATCTAGACAGAAATGCTCCTTACATTTTCTCTTATTAAAATTAGTGAAAATTAAATTTAAAAATAAGGATACAATTTTTACCTATTTTATAGAATTGATAAGAAGATTCAGAGAACTAATTCCTGGAAAGTGCTCACTACCCAAATGTGACAAATGGAATTTTACAAAGAAAATTGCAACAATACCTTCTATTCCGTGTGTTCTTCTCATATGGCCCTTACTACTCCCTCACAAAGAGGTACAGTCTAATTCCCTTCCCCTTGAATCTAGGCTGGCCTTAGCGACTCATCTGTAAACAATAGACTACAAAGAAAGTGAACATCCCGACTATTAAGGCTGGATCATAAATGCTACCTCTCAGAAGCCAGCCACCACGCTGTGAAGAAACCAGAGCCACAGGGAAGACACAGGTGGACACTCTGGTGATCACGCCCAGCTGAGCCTGGCCTTGGAGGCTTTCTGGCCCAGGTGCTGGAGATATAAGTTAGGAAGCCTCCAGAGTATTCTAAGCCTTCACTATTCAAGTCACTCCCAGATGTTGAGCCTTCATTAGGCTGTAATGAAAAGCACCCCTGCTCTGTTCCGACTGCCCACTCTACAGATACTCTCGTCATAGGACACTTTCTTCCAAAACCCAGGTGGCATGCAATGGAAAGCCCAAGTCACATGCAGAGGTCACGTACTGACTCCAGTCAACAGCCCCAAGTCAGCCAAGACTTTGAGTCATCACGGCCACCCTATGAGACACGTAAGTGAAGAAGCCTACAGATAATTCCAGCCCCTGGCCATATGAGTCACCTCCAGCCGTTGAGTGTTCCAGCTGCAGCCTGAGATGTAGTGGAAGAGAGAACAAAAAAATCCCCACTTTACCTTATCTGAATTCTTAACCTACAGAAACTATGAGCATGAAAAATGGTTGCTGTTTATACCATTAAGTGTGGAACATAGGTATATAGTCAACAATCAGGAAGTGTTGGATATTTTTTAAATTATGAGTATTATTTTTTCAGTTTTCTATTTTATATATGAGTTTATAACTTGGAAGAGAGGCTTGGCTTGAAGATATACACATAAATAAATGAACCATTATTAAATAAGCCCCTGACAACATAGGAATAGATAAATTAATCCAAGCTGTATGTAGTGTACAAAGAGAAGGAAGTACAGAATTCTGAGAAACCCAAAGTTAAGGGGGAAAAGAGAGTTCAAAATGGGGAAACAAACAAACAAACAAAATTACCTAGGGAGGAGGAAGACCAGGAAAGAATATTAAGAAGGAAATGGAGGTGGAAGAGAATTTCTTTAGGAAGCTTGTGATTAGCACTGTCAAAACTGCAGGGAATATAATTAGGAAAATTAAAAAGTATCCACCAAATGTAATTAATTAGGTAAGGCAAAGTGTGGGAGATGGGTGAGTAAAGAAAAAAATTTTGACTAGCTCTTGAAAAAAAAACCTTGGCAGTTAAAAGAAAGCTTTCAGAAAGCTTTCTACTGTAGGTTCTTACAGTAGAGAGTAATAGCAAGAGTGGAGTTAAGACCTGTAAGTTTGTTTTATAGATGAGCCAGGCTTAAATATGTCCTGGGCTGCAAGGAGGTAGCCAGTGGAGGGAAGAAGTTAAGAATATACAAGAGGATATCTCAAAGTACTTTTACCTCTTTCATGTTTACATAGATGGAACTAAAACATTTTCTTCTTAGCAAAGTAACTGAAGAATGGAAGAAAAAGTATCCAATGTACTCAGCCCTACTATGAAACCAATTTATAGCTTTATTATGAAAGCTATAACCCAACTATAGCCCAAGAAGAAGGAGAAAGGGGAGAGGGAAAGGAGGGGGGAGGAGGGGTAGAGGGAGAGTAATTGGTGGGACCACACCTACGGTGCATCTTACAAGGGTACATGTGAAATTTACTAGGTATAGAATATGAGTGTCTTAACGCAATAACTGGGAAAATGCTGTGAAGGCTATGTTAACCAGTTTGATGAAAATATTTCAAATTGTATATAAATCCAGCACATTGTACCCCATGATTGCATAAATGCACACAGCTATGGTTTATTTATTTATTTATTTTTCAGTTTTTGGCCAGGGCTGGGTTTGAACCCACCACCTCTAGCATATGGGGCCAGTGCCTTAATCCTTTGAGCCACAGGTGCTGCCCCACAGCTATGATTTTATAAAAACAAACAACAACAACAACAAAAAAAAAACATGCTTTGTCTTCTAATTAAGGACAATCTTCTTTGGATGAGATCATTATTTCCAAAACCATTGAATTTACCTCACTTCATGCAAAAGATTACTGTTCTTAACATTCTTAAACGTACCTATCAAAGCAACATTACAGATACACAGAGACCTTTGGATACACATTGCACTTGCTGACATATACAATGTAATGCACACAAACTCCAATAATAATTTGGAAAGAATTAGGAGAGTCTTTGTTTACCTGTAGTTTCCTATTAAATTGCTATCGTTTTCATGGTTTAGTTTTGTTGACTCTTTGTCTAAGTTACGGATAAAACTTGTAACATTCTTTTATGAATGAGAAACAGAATTTAAAAAATGAATAAGAGAGAGGAAATAATGAAGGGTGAAGATGGAGCTCCTCAAACTGCAAGAAACTTTAAGTTTTCTTTCTATTCAGAGGGAAATGTAAATGGTTTGACATACTATAAATAATGTACACAAAGTGTAAAATACATTCTAGCATTACTTATCAATCAGCAAGACTTGAAAAAACAAATTCTCTCAAATTCTGCCCAGTTTCACTTTTTTAGAAGTTCTTCAAAAGAGAGTCATAAATAGACCAGACATCCTAAAAAAAAAAAAAAAAAAAAAAAATTAAAAAAATAGAAACAAATATCTCCCCAGATAATATACCATCTCTGGTTTAGATATTCAAAACATTTCATCAAATCCCAAATAGAGAGCAATTGACCTCCATTAGTCCCAGATTTTAGATTCATAATTTGTCAAAGTATGATTTTAAGAGTCACTTAAAGTCAATGCCTGGTAGCTCCATATTGAAATTTAAGAGGAGTCTTAAATCATCTCATTTATTTTCAGGTATCAAGAAAAGCATTTCTTAATTCCTTTACTGGAGACAATTATATGATTAAAGACCAAAAAAAATGATGAAGCACTTTAAAATATGCGTAACCTTTCAAAGCTTGCTTGCGTATAGCTTGTGGAAGGTCAGGAGATCCACTATGTTGCAGCTCCCAGCCTATTATCACCTTCTCTGGGGGCCCCCAAGATTTCTCATCTATAGTTCTCAGACTAAAAAGCTTCTTCCAATGGCAAAGTGACCTTCTACTGGTGTTTTGGTCCATCTCCAATGTTAGCCCTCATGCTTGAACATTCTCAAATAGTTTCTCAAAACCTCAGAACACAGCTGAAAAAATTGGAGTTCCCCAGAGAAATTCCAGGGAGGGCCACTCTGTAGATTAGGCTAACATCGAGACGCTTCAGACTTACCTTAATTTTGGAGGAATCCAACCTCCCAGTGCATATCAAATCTGTATGCAAGGGGTATAACCACAGATTTTTGTAATTACAATTGGTAGCAAGAATAGAATCTGAGTTCTGTGATAATGTAAAACAGCAGATAAGATTTTTCATTGAATTTTTGGTTGCTCTTCTCTTCAACTCACTTCCACTTGCACAAATACTCTATGGAATCCAAACTGGATTTTATGTAACAAAGACAAAATGTCAGGTGAGAAATATTTTCCGAGTGTAATCTTCTATATGTTCTTTTAATATTTATGACTATCTCTTGGACTTCTGTGGGGAAGAGTGACAGCACACGTACATGACTTACATCAATTCTGGATATTGATTATACTTTGCTTTATAGAATGATTTTTTAACTAAAGGTCTCCACACAGACATACACATAATTATATAGAAAACCCTTACTAATAAAAATACTCCAAGGTGGCATATTTGACTGATATTTTTTACCTCTTATGTCTAAGTCTTCTTGTCTTGAGCAAAACACGTTTAAAAGGCAAGACACAGGGAGAAGAATGTTTAAAAGGCAACCCATAGGGAAGAAAAAAACGGGAGTCAAACTTCTGAATCAATTCCCAGAAATAGAAATTTGGTGCTAATAGTAATTGATCAGGCAACCTTTTCAAAATCTTCTTTAAAAAAGAAAACAAGTTGTAAAGTTAAATTCAATATACATGTGATTTGAAAGTCTCACAGACAATAGATGTTGGTTGGTGAGGCTATATGTCATAGGAAGGCTGTGTTTATCCTGAGTATGTTTTTATGTTTTTACTATTTCGAGAATTGTATTTGATTAGTACATCTCTATGAAAGGTAGCCTATAGTTTTCATCTATTATATTTGATTAGGACATCTCTATGAAAGGCAGCCTATATAGTTTTCTATATCAATGTCAGAGAAAGATCTACTTCTCCAAAAATAAAATTCCTTTTCTTCTAACTTTTAACATCAACGAATGATTAGTTCTTGGTTGACACACAAGCACTCATCATTGTCCCTTTTTCATCATAATTATAAAACTTGATGAACAGCCCTCTCTGTCTTGCTTTTTCTGGCTAACTCCCTATCCGCTATGTAAATGATACATCCATATTTAGCACTTTGTATATGTTCTCTTAGTTGTAACTTTCATTCTTTCATTTAAACAGAAGTGCTTTATTAAATGATACCCAGGCATTGTGGTAGGCTCCTGTAGTCCCGGCTACTTGGGATGCTGAGGTAAAAGGATCTATTGAGCCCAAGAGTTTGAGGTTGCTGTGAGCTGTATGATGCCAAGGCACTCTACCCAGGGTGACAGCATTAAGACTCTGTTTAAAAAAAAAAAAAAAAGTTCTGTATAAAATGATTGCAACTTTTGGCTTCATGTTGCAAGCTAGCAATCTTCTGGCTTTGAAACTCTGAGAAAGGATTGTTCTTGAGCGTTTGCTTATGTTTCCATGTACAATGTACTCTTTTTCACATCCACAAATAATCTTAAGTAATGGAACATTAAAAAATAAAATAATTTACTGATTAGGATGAGTCACTTCCAGCAAAAGCAAATGTCTTAATAAGAACATGTAACCTGTACTGAATGCCTGAGGGCGTTTGCCACTGTTTCTTAGTCATTTTAGTTTAGAGTGAGTCCAGTCTGGCTTATAAGTCAAAGTTGTTTATTGATCATATTTATGTCACAGCAACCTGTTTTAGGAATCACCAGTCCTATGCCATAGTCTCTGCTTCGTGAGAATTTGAAATGTTATATACCTTTATCGGTGATTTCCTGACCACTTAGTTTTAAAAAGCGTAATTAGCATATGACTCATACCACTTGTATAATATATACGTAATGAGTTTGGAAGCAGAGAGTCATACTTAATTTAGAAAGAACACTAATTTTCTAGCAGATTGTAATGTACTGAGTCTTATTTTCCAGTACAAATAATGAGTCACAAAACAAAATGGAGATAGGAGAAGGTAATTAAGAAAGTATGATAAGGAAGTCAATTTAGCTCATCATCTGGCGCTTTATAGAAAACAAAATTTAAAAAACTTATCTCAGGCAGTGCCCCCTACAGTTACCACTAAAGTTACTCTGTCTTGAGGAAGCCGCTCTCTTTCACAATGCTAAACTCTTTGTCCCTGCTGTCACTTTACTTGGAGCAGCCTTCTACCCTGCCTTTGATATTTGGTAAACACCTCTTCCTTTGGGACCAAGTTCAAATGCCTCATTCACTGAAATGTTCTCCCAGAATTTTCCGAGTGGTTTGTTGCTCCATCTTATATGCTTTTACAAGACTTTGTTCATATGTTGTTTTTTTGTCTTGTTAAAAATGAATTATACTAATCATTAGCATAGGAGATGAACACACATTTATGTATCTACTCCCAAACAAACAAGATGATTAGTGTGACCCTTTCCCCAGCCTTCAGGCACCTGCCATGGTAAAATCACCTTTTATTTGCCCACCATTATTCCTGTATTTTTTGGATTCATTCTGTTTTATCAAAGTGTATTCTTTATTAAGCTTTTTAGAAATGACTCATAGGTATTAAATCTTCTAAATCTTTGCCTATCTAGAAATGACTTTTTCTCACCCACCCACATAAGTGAGTTTGGTTAGGTAAAGAACTCCAGGCTAATGATGATTTTTTTTTTTCTTTCAGAACATTGATACTATTTCTGCACTGTCAAACTGGGGACTGTATCAGCAGGAATCTAGTTTTATTCTCTTACAAAATTTCCAAAATTTTACACTTATGCTTGGCATTCTGAAATTACATTAGGGTCAGTCTAAATGTGGGTAAT
The DNA here is from genome assembly GCF_000181295.1 of Otolemur garnettii. Classification (NCBI taxonomy): domain Eukaryota; kingdom Metazoa; phylum Chordata; class Mammalia; order Primates; family Galagidae; genus Otolemur; species Otolemur garnettii. The sequence continues at coordinate 4,540,415 of NW_003852443.1, forward strand.
GTTTCTCTATTCCTGCTATGCAGAAACCCTTTGGACCTTTTCAATATTTTGAATGGTTCATTTTCATGCTAAAAATCTTCAGCAAGTTTGTGCTGTGGAGTTGCTACTTACATTTCGGATTGAGCATCTTTAGCAAACAGGATTGTATGAATGTATTTCATCAGATAAAATGAGAACCTCTTTCACTATAGGTGAATGTAAGTTCTGCATACAGATGGTTGCCTTGGAGGTTTGACAGGACAATGCTTAGAGAACTTATAGGGCATACAAATAACTTTAACTGGGGGCTCCCCACCCGCACTAGTTTTGTATGTTACCTGGGAAGACCCCGTGTCAGAACTACTTGAGAGTGCCCCTGTGGACAAAGCCAACAGTGGTTCCTCCTTCCTTTCCCCTCCTTGCTGTGGATGTGAAAGTTCCAAGTTCGCTCAGGCTCTGCTTCCCTTCATCTCCACCCTAAGTCTTCATAAAAGGGACTTTCCAAGGGAAACTCACTGTATACTAAACAGTCCTCTAGGCTTATCCTGGAGCCAGCGTCACTAGTGCCAGCTGTCCCTAAATGAGGGTAGAGCATGGCACCCAGATTATTGAAACCAAGTCTTTAATTACTTGCCCTGTTAGCTGGCCCAGGGGCTCCTCCCACTCTCTCTGTTCAATCTGAGCTTTTTCTCTGTAGCTTCCTAGGGAAACTGCGATGACACTGCAACACCTTTAATAACTGCCTTGGTACTATAGTTGTCTATCTTCGGATTACTCTGGCAGGATGATTGTATCTGTCAAGGTGCAAGGTATTTTGTACCTTCCAAGAGTTCCTTAAATTTCTTGTCTCCATTCATTAGTCTTTTCGAACTATGTATTATGAATTTATTATCTATCAAAATGTTTTCTGTCATTTCAGTGTATTTTAATAGAATTTCTCCAATTCCAATGGGACAGAGGGAAGCTAGTACATTCCATTTCATAAATTTCATAAACTTGTTGCACTGTACATTAGGGCAAGTGTTTTCTGTTGACATGAGTCTCCTCCCCTAGAGAGGACTACCCAGCTGGGAGCTGCAATGCCTTAGTCATCCCCACTGCCTGGTCCAGTCATCTGTAAGTGGAGAGATTGCATAAGAAAGGGTACAAACATCAGAAGACACGACGGCTCATGAAAGAGAGAGTACTGATTTTTCTGTTAGTGGGAAACACCAAAAGAAACTTATGAGGGGACAAAGAGAAAGGGAGAGCAAGAGAAGTGTGGTTAGAGCAAATGATGGAAATGGATAAAGGAAAATCTTTTGAGTGACATCAGGGATGCTCTTGATACTCTGCTGAGTTCCAATTCTCCCATTTGGGTAACAGAACAAGGCCTACCACATTGCCAGGATTATTTCCTTTTACTCACTGTATGATTTTATGAATTAGATATTGGAAATCAATAGATCTTACCAGACCATTGATCTCATAGCTCCTCCACATAGAAGCCATATGGTTTATGCTTATTCTAAAATGAGTAGGATCAGGCTTTGGTAAAACTGTGAAAAACTTATTTTTATTCTTTTCTGTGATTTATGAGCAGCTCTTATTTCCTTTCAAACAATTCCCCATTATAATCCTTGTTTGTTTTCCTTTTCCTTATGATTTACTTTATAGTTAATTCAACAAATCTCTGATAAGACATTGACTGATTAGGTAAGTCTGAGATTCTAAGGGCTGAAGGCAGATACTTTATGTAGGTATAACAGTGCTTTGAAGCAATAGTTACTTGTCATTTTTCAAGAAATTTTTTTTAGTTATAAAGAGAAAAATTAACATACAAATTGTGATTGAACAAATATTCCATCACAGGGATAAGTTTTATTTTTGATCATTGGATCCTCCTACAATGTCCTATAATTGTACAGCATGAGAATCTCAATTAAAAACATAATTAATTGGCTACCACCGAGTCCTAAGACACTTAAAAAGATAGCCCTCCTAGTAAAATGACATATCGTGACTTGTACATTAGGGCAAGTGATGGTGGAGGAAAAGAACACCACTCCTTCAAATCATCGTACAGGGTGGCAGGAAAGGCTAAGGAGCAGGAGGAACAGAGAGAGGCCTTGTCCGAGGGGTTTCCAAGGACTGAAACGACGTCTGGTCTACAACAGGGGGTGTCCAAGGGCTGACCAGCCAGAAAGAGGCAGAGAGGACACAAAGTGGAGATATGACCAAGGCCACAAAGAAGGATCTTTGAATGTATATAAGCAAGATGATGGGTCCTCAAGTGACCTACCCTCACTAGCATAGCAAACATCACACTTACCTGTGCCAGGACAGTTTACAGATGTCATGGCAACCCCCAGAAAATACTTCACAATATAGAAAAGAGGAGAATCCTCAATTCTAGGAATTTCCACCACTTTCCACAGAAAACCCATAAATATTCTGCCCCCACTTAACACAGAATTAGGGAATCAGCGAGGAAGACTTCTGGGGTGCTGATATCATTCTGTATCTTGCTGTGTCTGTATCTTGCTGCAGTTATCTTCAGGAAGAAGGACCCACTGCCCTAGTACTGGCTGCATGCACATTGTTTATTCTCTTTTTCCCTTGTAAAGCCATGCCATTGCATTGTACACAGATGGTGCTCCAGCTGCATCTCTTGGGTCCTCCTTAATGAGATTCCTATGCCCATCCCCGTTTTCTATATCTCTTACCCACAACAGCTCATAGCTGGAATCTTCAGGAGACTGTCCTTGGTTTACTGCAGGCCCTTTGCCCATGATTACACAGATCAGGAAGTGCCAGGGAGCTTCCTGTCTCCAACAGGGAGACCTGTGGCCAGTGTGTGATGGTTTGAAAGAGTGAAAGCCTACCTCTTTCCCCTCTAGGAGGGACAAACTCTGAAATGTAATTTCCTATTCTCCTTATGGGCTCTGCCTGAGGCTGGGACTTGACCTAAAATTGTTCCATTTCTTAGCTGCTTCTTTCCTATTCTGCTTCCCATCAACCACTCCTAGTTTCTTCTTGAAGCACTTCCTTAACAGATCTCTTGCTAAGAACCTGACACGTTCTCATATCCAAGTCAACCTCAAAGAATGAGACTGAAAACAGGCATGTTGGAAACCCAGTTAGCACATGGATGTTGCTTTCTTTCCCCCAACACCCTTCAAATTATTTTCCTTTTCTCCACAACTTAACTCCTCCTCCCTTCCATTAATTGAATGGGTATCCAATCTGGGAGGCATGATTCAGGAAGCATTTATCATTTATTTACACTTTAGCAAAATGTAATAGTAAGATAAGAAATGTAGCCATTTGATAAGAACCTCAGCCACTAGAAGACTCAACACTGCCTGGTGAGTGTGAGGGCAAGAGATTGTATTCAGAAAAGGAACAAGTATTAGTATTGCTTGGAAAGCAGAGCTGAGTGAGGCAAGAGAGACAGGTTGCTGAGATATACCAGGGACATTATCAGATTTGATCACCTTGCATAGGAAGAGACGAAAGATCCTCAAAACAGGAATAATTTTGAGCAAAAGACAATCTAGTTTCATGACTTTTTATCTAGGACTAGGAATTGTTTATTAATTATATGTATAAATAATGAAATGAATGTATATTATGATTAAATAAGTTAAATGGGTTACAATATCGTTAAGTAATTCAAAACAGAGAAATTACTACCTGTCCCAGATAAAACCCAGATGGCTTCATAAATTGAGTGGGATTTCAGGCACTTGCTTGATAAGAATTAGTACACTGATCCAGTGGAAAGGCACATAATACTACTTATTCCAATTTTAATAGCTGATGAAAAATTGTTTTGGCCCAAAATTTATTTTAAGGTTTAACAATGTAAACGGCTGGTGGTATGAGTTTTAGAATTAGTACAGAGTGAGTCAATAAACATAAAATTATATAACATTTCAGACAGCAATTTCAAAAATCTATACTTTAGATCAGGCATCCTCAAACTACGGTCCGTGGCCCACATGCAGCCTGCCTAGGACATTTATCCGGCCCGCTGGGTGTTTTTGACACCACTGCCTGTCCTGCTTAGCAGCCGACTTGTCCTGGGGCCCGCAGTCCAGCCTTCCAATGGTCTGAGGGACAGTGAACTGGCCCCCTGTTTAAAAAGTTTGAGGACCCCTGCTTTAGATCTATAACCTCACAATTTCAATTTACTTGTGGTATCTAAGGTAATCCTTAATTAGAATTTTTAAAGACAAGCAAAAAAGATGTATACGTTACATAATTGATTTAATTTAAAGTGAATTAAAATTACCATAAAGAACTATAAATAAAACCAAAAAATACATAAAATATAAAAATATGGATAGGCAAAAGACTGGAGCACATTAACATTTCAATGGTGAAGATCTCTGCATGCTAGAATTAAAGATCATTTTATTTTCTTCTTAATAATCAAGAAAAATGTTATTTATGAAAAAGATAATGCTTAAGATCCTCTGCCTAATTCAAATTTTTGTCAAATGTCACTTGAGCATGGACATGTTCTGAAAGACATTATTATAAAAACTTGCATGAATTTATGTGGATAGATCTACTTTTTTTTGACCAGGGCTGGGTTTGAACCCACCACCTCCAGCATATGGGGCCAGTGCCCTACTCCTTTGAGCCACAGGTGCCACCCAGGATAGATTTACTTTGATCCCTTTAAATTACTTTATATTCCCTAGAAAACACTCTAAAATAGAGAACCTCATGGATGCTAATAAACCTGTTTTTTTGAAGGTGGTAAGATTAAACGATCAGGCATTTTTCATAACATCTATTTCTTTGATTGACAAAGCCTGGAAGGGGGAGGATAAGCTCATTTAAACACACACATGACCTTTACCGGGTGGAAAGGACTGTATTTGTGCAGGTCTCCGTAAGTAATTGCTCCATGACCCTCTTTCAGGTTATAAATGTCAACCAATTTAAAGTATGGTAAAGAGAATAGAAATGTAGAACAAATTTCAGAGAAAAGGTGCAACTAATTAAAACAGGATTCTTATCAAGGGAGTTTTCAAATATCAAGTTTCCATCACATAAAAAGGTATTAGTTGTGACTCTGCAAGATGGTTTATCTCATGTTTGCATTTCCTATGAGTCACACTTTTCATCTGAACATCTTAGAGTATTTTCTAAACACGAAACCTCAACGACATCTGTATTATTTTCTTTGTTTTATAAATGGACTAATAAGTCATCAAAGAGCTTGTAAAGTTAACAGAGGTGACCAGGATGAGATTGATTCTGTATCAGCACCTCTCCCCATGACAGCCCCAAATAGGATTTGAGAACTCCACAGTTTCCATCCTAGTACATTCTGTAACATAAAACCTATGTCTTTATCTTTTAAAGGAAAACTTTATGGAGATACATTTAGGGGAAAAGTCTTCCTCTCTATACATATGTACAGAAAAATATCATCTACCAACAGATAAAAATATGAAGGTATCATAGAAAAGGTCAGTGAAGTGACAATAAGAGAAGATGGAGCCTGGCTCCTGACCGTGGATGTCTGCCTTGGTTTACAGGGCTGAGAACAGAAAGAGGATGTCTGTGGCCAGTAAATAAAAAGGTAGAACGTTTGGAAAAAATATTTTTAACCCTTTTCTATTTGTGATGTTCCTGACAGTTCATTAACTTTTGAGCAGAAGTCAGAGGTTTCCAGCTTTCTTGGTTTGTGGCTCCCAACATCTCCGTAAATACTTCATCACGTCCCTAGTCCAAAAGAAATACCTAACAGTTCCAAGCATTAAATAATTAAATACTGATTCCAACTTAATCACAGTAATTGGCAGCATGATGTCCCATAGATGTGCTGTACTTTCTCTGGAAAATTTAACTTATCCGCAGGTTCCCCTGAGCTTCACTGAAGGGCAGGCAGGGAAGGTGGGTAAGGCAGCAGACACCTAGGCACCTGGACGGGGTTCTGAAACCACACGGCTCGAGATCACACCTGAACTAGAGGGCGTTAGCAGCATAACTCGGCTTTCTAGATGGAATTTGAACACAGATAAAGGGGATTCCATGGAGGTGTCTTTCCTTCATTATAAAAACTCTGGACCATATTTGGTTCCCATAAAAGGGAGCATGACTGTCCTGTAAGTCTAATCGCTATTTAGCTCATTCCAGTAAAGAGGGGAAACAGCTGAGCTCTCCTATGTGTCACACACAGGAAGCCTCTATCAGGGGTTAGCTTCAGACCAAAAAAAAACCCTCCAAAATTATAAAACCTCTAAGTGGGTTTGTTATGTTTAATGGTTTTCTTTTTCATTGTCCAAGGATCAGACTCTAATCCATATAGCCTTAGGCATAACAATATGAAAGAAATACACAGATTTGGTAAATACTATAACTTTTGGGGAGCAGTCAGACTTATAAGCATAAATAAATTTTGTTTTCTGGGACCTCGAAGTGACACAGGCAGTCTTCTGGCCAACTGATACTAAACTGTGATAACGAATCTGTCCACTTGCTAGTTGGATGAAAGCTGCAGCCTGTTCAAGATGCCCTGGATAGAGGAGATAGTGGTTGTCAGCAAATGTGCATGTGAGAAGTTGCAAGAGTAGAATGCCCTCCAATTGCCTGTATTGAGTCACTATGAAGTTGTTTTGCACACAGGCAACTCTGTGAGGCATGTATTTGGGAGGAAATAAGCAGGATTTATTTATTTATTTTTATTTATTTATGTATTTATTGATTGATTTATATTTATTTACTTCCAATGATTAGTAATTCTTCTAAACCACATCAAGAATGCCAGAGAGTTTCACACCAGGCTTTGGTGAGGGTACAATACTCTGTTCAGGGATAAGTACTTGTTTTCTAAGAGCTATATATGGAGGGCCTGTTTAGGTTGAGAGGAAGAATACAGAGCAGGGGCTGGACACGGAAGGGAAGACCCTTGCCCTCAGCAGCCTGAGCCTGGTGATTAAGAAGAACAAGAGATTTTATAATTCAGAGGAAACGAAAGAGCTGTCAAGGCAATTCACCTTCCTCTCTGACATGAAGCTACTCTTTTTAAATGAGGGAGTTTGAACTCCATGGTCTCTAAGCCCTGGTGTTCTGATTCTAGCACCATACAAAGTTCACTTCAAAGTCAGAGAAAGAGTTGCAGCAAGATAAATAGACTTCAGGGTATAAACACTATGTTATCCAAACGGAAAATAAAGATGACAGACTACATGTTTTAAAATAAACTCACTGTGGTTTTTAATTCTCATTTTCAACCTTGAGTTTTATGAGTATTGATTTCCTAAGAAAAGAACATCTACAACTGCAACCTTCCTTAAGTACCTTTCTCCTCATTTGAAATAAGGCCATTAACATTTTTCATGCCCAATAAACATAACTTTCAGTTCAAATATCCTCTTATCCTTACCCAAAGGACCTTTCTTATGTAACTGTAATGAAAGGTTTAAATTCGGACATACCCAAAGCTAAGCTTGAAATCTACTGAGCCATTTATAAGAAAAACAATATTTTGCTTTTCCCCTTCCCCCCAAAATCTTCATCATGAAGAACTTCAGACATTGATAAAGCAGCATGTCATTGACAACAGAATGGGGTGGGCCCCCCCAGGGACAGAGACATACAGATGTGATTTGATGAAGGTCACAAATTATCTCACATGTCTGTCTCATATTGATCTTATTTTATTTATTCCTCACTGTAGTACTCTGGAGATAATTTTCCTCCTCTACAGAGAAGGAAATTGAATTTCAGATATAGTATGTTCTTATAGTAATAATGGATTTGAACCCAGGTATACGTATCTCAAAAGCTCTTGCACAATTGCTTTATACCATGTGACCTTCTAGCATAGAATGTCTATTTTCCAAATTATGCAAAAAGTATATCTTCATTTTTCTTCAAAGAATAAGAAGGAGGTAATTGTAGAGAGGACGGAGGTGAAAGGTGATGTTAAAGAGCCACCATTCTACTTCCCGCCTCCTTCGGACTTATCTTCCCCTTAACGCTTCCCTGACCTTGCATGTACCCAAACTAGACTATCACAGTTTCTGGGCTACCTTCTGTCCAGGCTCAGACACTTAGTTTAGACACTTCTCATTTAGAATTCTTTTTCTCTGATCTCTGTTTGCTAAAAACCTATTCATCCTAACACCCATTTCATGAGCCACTCCCCTTGCATGAAAACTTATTTTCCCAAACTTGATAAAATATTTACCTACTGCAAATTCTTAAGTTCTTTGTTGGTCCCTGAGGCACAGTGCAGTATGTGAGAAGGAAATGAAGGTTTGAGTCAGACATACATGTTCCATATTCTTGTTCTTCTGATTGTTGGTTATGGGACCTTGAAAAACTTACTTAATCACTGTGAGCCTCAGTTTCTTCAATTATAGACAGGAAAGAATTCTACTATGATAATATGTACCCTGCAGAGTTACTCTTAGGTAGTGTTTTAGCACCACACATTCCAGTCTAGTCTAATAATTGTAAAACTAGACTTTAGACCAAAAAATATCTAAACTCATATTCAGGGTCAAGCTGCTTCTGTTCTTGGCATTGAGGCCCCAGGTGGGGCTGGGAGCATGGCTGGTATCTTATGCAGTTACTAACTGTGCCTCCTCCCGCATTGTGTGAACCATAATCTGACTTTTCTGCACTGAAGGAACTAGAGAAAGGGGCCAGCTGACTGTGGCTGGCATAACAGCACTGTTTGGACTATCGATTCTTCCTTGATGGGACACTTGTGTTGGTTCTCTGGAGCTTCTCACTGAAGATCTGCAACAAGGTTCCCCTGATACTGGAGATGCCTTCCTCTGAGTGACTCTATTCTGAACATCCATCAACCCACTATTCTTGTATCATTCTGGAATGGTCCTGAGATAGTCTTTCTGGAAGAGCTTCCTTTTTTATCTTTTTAATTTCAGATTAATATAATGGAACATATGATTAGGTTACATTGTTGGTCTTTGTTAGGTAAAGTCAAAGTGATATTTGAATCCTTCACCCAAAAGGTATGCCATAGAGCCCTACATTGTACCTGCCAGATGGAGCCTACCCAGCCCCTCTGCCCTTCTCCCCTCCTTTTTTTCTTGCCTTTTTAAGATAACCCCAGTTCACTTCACTTTTGCAGGAGTGGGGATGGTGCCATTTTGTCACCAGCAGACAATTTGAGTGGCAGTGTAGCCTACCTCTGTCAATTCTCTTTATAGTTCTTCACATTAGATTTCTCAGATTTATGTCAAACACCACTATGTCCCTCAACCTCAAGGACACTGTTATCACAATCTCCTCATGGTTCTCGTGAAGTCCCTCTCACTGGCTTGAGCTAAAAGTCCTGATATTTCCATGAGGAGGGGGCAAAAACAATTATTCAAAGCTCACTAAAAACTCTCTCTGCTCTCCATCTTTTACCATTTAAGCTAGCTGGGGTACACGGCCATGCTGACAGAACCACCGTGTTAAGCCTTAGCAAATCATGCACGTGGGGTCTAGCATCTCATTTTAGTGTCTGGGGCATGGCATGGGGGTGGGGAAAATTGTTCTTTGTAATCAATTATGTTGTTCTTTGTCTTTGGGCTCCATTTAAAAAAACCTGTTGCACAAATAATAGGCCCAAGGAGCAGCTGAACCATGAATATTAAAGTCAACAAAAGCCAAAGGTGTTGTCCTCTATTTTTCTCTCACCTTGATTTCTGCCACAATCTATTTTGTTCTTTCTCCCCAAACTGGCTTTTTATTTCCCATTCTCTATTGCACATACAAAAAATGGCCACATTCTACAGACCAGCAGAAGCTGATTAGTTTGAATCCCTCTTTAAAATTCCTAGAGTGGGAAGACAATTGGCTTAATGTGAACCAGGTTACGATCCATGATTCATTCAACTTCGTCCAACAAACATGCTATAAGAGCTCATCGCTCTGGGCAGAGAAACTCCAAAAAATGGGAACAGACACCAGGACCATGTCAGAAACACAGATGGAAGCATCAGCACATATGATAGTGCCTGGCACCACGCCCAGCAGCAATATTTAGTGGTGTTTTTTTTTTTTTCCTTTGCTTTCAAAACATCTATTCTTCTCTGAATAATTAGATATTCTGGACAATGTGGTTAGCTCTCTAATATTTACTCCTTGTTTTCTTGGTCACTACTGGATTTTCATTCAGATAGCTTCACTACTTTTGGGCATCTCACACTGGCAGTAGGACAAGTGGCTGGAACCCAAACTACTGAATGTAATCCTGCTCCCTGTTCACAGTTATCTGTATCTATATGACTGATTTTGGAACTATGAAACTAACTTATAGCTTTCATAGAAAAGCTATAACCCAATTATAGCCCAAGAATATGGGGAAAGGGGAGAGAGAGGGGAGGGGAGGGGGGAGGATGAGTGGAGGGAGGGTGATTGGTGAAATTATGCCTATGGTTCATCCTATAAGGGTACATGTGAATCTTTCTAAATGTAGAATATAAATGTCTTAACACAATAACTAAGAAAATGCCATGAAGGCTATGTTAAGCAGTTGGATGA
>NW_003852443.1:4550919-4556453 GCF_000181295.1 Otolemur garnettii
TATTTCAAATTGTATATAAAAACAGCACACTGTACCCCATGACTGCATTAATGTACACAGCTATGATTTAATAAAAAAAAATATATGACTGATTCAGGCTGATAAGATCAAGGGAGGGTTTTCTAGGGGAAAAATACTCATTTTTCTCAGAACACTACTGGAAATGAACCTCTCTTCTTCCACAGATGTGCATGGAGAAGGACATAGTCATGGAAGTTGACAGGACCAAATGTAACCGCAAAGTAGAAACAGCTTCAGAAGAAGCCAGCCCTGCAAGAGGCAGTGAGGAGATGAAAGGAAACTGTTGAGCAGCTGACTGAACCCACCCTGAGCCAGCTTCCATGTCAACTTCCAGTGACATGAGCCAGTAATTCCTGTCTTTCATTTCAACCAGCTTGAGTTGGATTCCAGAAAGACTTAATTGGTATATTCACTCAAAATTCTAACATACCAGAATAAAGTGTCAGTGAGTATATTTGCAAAAGATTTTGATGGTCCCTGGGAGGAAGCTGTAAATGGATATTGGGGCAGGGGGTGGGCAGAGCGGGAGGGGGGAGAAATCAATAATTAAAACGCCAAAAATTATAGAGAAAAGGCAATATTAAAACCTCTCTGGGAATATATACTAGATAGATAGAAAACTCTAGAGAAGGAATATCAAGATGTTTTAATTAGTTCACAAGAATCTAGTTGATTTTATACTAAGAAGCGATACTTTGAGATGATCCAATCAAATGCCTTGAGAATTGTCCTCTGATTTTGCCTAAGAGGGATATTGTTCTAATCTAAGGTGACCAGATGTCCCGCTTTTGGTGGGACCGTCCCAATTTTTAACAATTTGTCCTGTGTCTTGTGGCATTTTTAAAAAGTCCTGATTTTTGGAAAGAATGCTTGACAAGCTAGGGAATAATGGGAGAATGGGAAGGGAATATACAGTTCAGCTGCTGTAAATGTTAATGTAACTCCATTTGGGAATGAAGAGGTTAATGTAATTTCATTTGGAAATGAAAAGGCTAATGTAAACTCCCTTTTCCCCTCCTGGGCAAGGTTGCCCAGGTGGAATCAGTATCAGAAGGAGACTGTTCCCTTCCTTGCTTCTAGGCAAGGACAATTAGCTCAGAAGGAGTCAAACTGTCTGGAATAAACAAGTAGCCCCCCCTCCCCCAGAGTAAGGTGACTAGACATCCTGCTTTTGGCAGGACAGTCCTGATTTTTAACAATTTGTCCTGTGTCCCACAGCATTTTTAAAAAATCCAATTTTTGGAAATCTGATTTTTAGAAACAATGTGGGACAAGCTATGGAACGCAAGAGAACAGGAAGGGAATATATGGTTTTCAGTTGCCATGTGGCTATTTCACCAGGATATGAGTTTTATATTATTTTTGTTAATTTTATAATGTTAAACTTTAATAATAACAAATAATTGTTGAGCACTGATTATGGAGAACTGCTTATCAAAGTTTGTATTATTGTCAGGCCCCACCCCCCGAGGCCCCGCCCTCTCCCCCTCAGTGGTGTCCCGCTTTACCAATATTAAAATCTAGTCATCTTATTCTAATCTCTCAAGAAATTAAAGAAGATGAAAAAAACAGTTTATAAAACCTAGGGTTACTAACAGGATCTGAGAAAATTTAAAAGGATTCCTTTACATGGAAACCACATAAACTAATAATACTGTGGGGAGTAGGCTCTCTGTCCCCTTTCCTTAAAGGACCTCTTGCATTCCCAAGACTGAGAAGAGAGGGAGCGCTCTCACAAACCTCACCATTACACTCCAAGTTGGGACATGGAAAACAGAGGACAGGCAAAGGCCTGAGACTGTAGGATTGGGAGAGTAAACATGTGTGAACCATAAGGAATAATCTGTGCCAGAAACCCTACCAAGGAGAACAAGGATTTCAGTAGTTCCAGGAGTTCTAGCAAGTCCTGTGAGACAGAGGAGGCGGGAGAAGTAGCCTAGAACTGGATGCTACTAAACCATTATTTGTTTTTATCCTGTTCTTCTTATTTACTTTTAAAATATGAGTAGCAAATCACACATTATATTTGTGTTGTACAATCATATTTTTAAAAACATTACTATGCTTTTCTTTTTTGACACTTCCTTGAATTTTAATAAATCTTACCCATATTCAACTAGAGATATTTATTACCTCTAGGAAGATTAAGATTATTATAGTTAGGATAAAAAAGGAAAGTATTTAGAGTTCGGCTTTTGGCTTCCAAAAAATAAGCTCCTAAAATCAGTTTCAGTAAGAACAGTCTTAAATTTAGGTTTTAATGTAAAGAGCAAGGCAAAAGGTAAAGTTAGAGATACTTCTTATTTTGTTTGTTTTCTTTTTTAATTCCATATCTTTTCTTTAAATATCTAGAAACAAAGCCTGGAAGAATGAGAAATAGTTCTTACTAAAAACATTTAAATATAAAAGATACAGACATGACATGAGAGAGGGAGCCATCTTTTAACCTAAAGAAAGGAAACAAAAAATAATGAAAGCTTTTTAGGTGTAGGAAAGATCGTAAAAGTAAGTGGAGGAAACGAATCACCAGTGAGTTTTCAAAGGGACTCTTGCCCTGCCTCCAGCCCAGGTAGGGGTTAGGGGTAAGCTGGACAGTAAGCTGGATGACAAAAAACTCCCAAAGAGCTCTGATCGACTAGCATAAACACTTTTTCCTTAATCTGGGCCTGCGATACTAATTAGAGTCAGCCTCAATGAGCATGCTATACCAGACTGGGGTGGGTGCTGTATAGAAGTGGCAAAGGGGCTTATTTAAACAAGAAGGCCCGAAAGAGCACCGTGTGTGGAGCTGCCTCGCTCCCATCTGCAGAAGTTTCCACATGCCCAACTAGGACTCATTGCAGCTTTTAGCAGGGGGCTCTGAGGAGGAGCCCTCCAAACCAGATGATTAATAAGAGTCACAAAAATTCCCCTAGGATCTGAAGCATGAGCAGGAGCTGAGGGGGCTATAATCAATAGAAGTTAGTCTCCTTTCCTTACACAGAGTGACGGGTGTACCATTTGTTGGCATTCTACTCTTCCAATACAATATGTCATGCTATTCGTAAGCAAGAGAAAACAGTATGTTTGTTGGCATTGTGTTGTTATTTTGTTCTGTTTTCTAATGATGCATCCTCCTATGAAGGCGTAACTGCTTACACAATTGCCTTCCTGCTGTAAACAACTAAACCTAAATAAAACATGTGAAACAACTGATTTTACACATTGAACAACAAAATAGAATTGTGTTCCCTTAGAAAAAGGAACCAAGGAGACTTTACCTCCTTCATGTTTACATGGATGGAACTAGAAAATGTTCTTAGCAAAGTATCACAAGAATGGAAGAAAAAGTATCCAATGTACACAGCCCTATTAAGAAACTAATTTACAGTTCTCAAATGAAGGCTACAACCTAATTCTAGCCCAAGAATATGGGGAGGGGGTAGAGGTGGGGAGGGGAGAAGGGCGGATGGGTGGTGGGAGGATGACTGGAAAGATCACCTATGTGGTCTGTCTAACAAGGGTACAGGTGAACTTTTCTAGAACTAGAGTATAAATGTTTTAACATAATAACTAAGTAAATGACACAAAGTCTATGTTAACCAGTTTGATGAAAATATTTCAAATTGTATGTGAAAACACTACACTGTACCCCATGTTTGCATTAATGTATACAGCCATCATTTAACAAAAAAATAAATAATTAATTTAAAAAAAGAAAAGAAAAAGGAACCAAATAAGATGAATCCTATATTTTCCCCAGCAGTTTCCAGACTGCTGCACAGAGAAGGGAAAGTCAAAGAGATCCTGGAAGTTGCACTGAAAAGACAGAAATCAGAGCTAAGAGAGACTGAGGCAGCGAGAATACGCAGAGCAGACTAACCAGACAGAGGAGGGCTGCATAGAGGATGAATGAGCTCTACACAGCTACACAGAGATAGCACTGAGTCTTCAGAGGAATAGCACTCTGTGAGAGCTGAGGGAAACTTGGTAAAACTTGACCAAGAATTTCCAGGGCAAGGATAGTGTGAGCTGTAAACCAAACCATTCCCAGAACTAAAATATACTTCAGATTCATTTGAGTTCCCACCTGTCTGAGTGGGAAAAGTGTCGTTGAATACACAGGGCATTCCATAGAGAAAACAGAGGGGCAGGGTTAGTTCAACCATCTTTAGTTTAAGCTACTAAAAATGAATACACAAAACACTGAAAAACAAGCAAGAGGTCCAGGCTTATCCATAAGCAGCTTAATGCTCCGATAGGACAGTGCCCAACGATCTTTAAAGGAGTCCTACAAAACCCAGCGCTCGGTAACAAGAACAGTCACGATGTGAAGAAGCTGGGAAATAAGGCCTATAACCAGGAGATGAATTAATCAATAGAAACAGAACCCACAATGACAGGCATGATGGAATTGGCAGAAAAAGATTTTAAAACAAGTATTGTAAAAATTATAAATACGTACAGAAGTTGGGAGGAAAATATGAACATAATGAGGTGAGAAATGGAAGACATAAAAAGAACCCAATGGAACTTCTAGAGGTGAAAATGCAACACTGGAAATAAGAATTCACCAAGGATAGAAAAAATCCCTGAAGGAATAAGGACTGAAAATTTTCCAAATTTATGAAAATATAAATTTCATCCAAGAAACTCTAACCACAGCAAGGCAGAGCGTAATCAAATTACTGACAACCAGTGCAGTAGCCTCCCCTACGTGTGGTTTCGTATTTGGTGGTTTCAGTTACCCCTGGGCAACTGTGGTCTGCAATTATTAATGGAAAACTCCAGAAATACACAATTCCTCAGTTTTAAGTCGCACATCATTCTGGGTAGCATAATGAAATTTCATGCCATCCTGCTGTGTCTTGCAATGCCTTTTTCTAGGGTACCCATGCTGTATGCACTAACCACCCGTGTGTCACACGGTAACTGCCTCAGTTATCAGATGGACTGCAGCCGGCCATGTCACAGTACTTGTGATCAACTCTCCCTTATGTTATCTAATAATGGTCCCCAAACTTGAGAGTAGTGATGCTGGTAGTTTCCTTCTTTGGGTGAAAAAGCAAAGGTTCTTGACTTAGTAAGGAAAGAAAAAAAAAATTGCACGCTGAGGTTGCTAAGATTTATGGTAAGAACAAATCTATCTGTGAAATTAGAAGAGAAGGAAAAAGAAATCTGTGCTAGTTTTGCTGTCACACCTCATACTGCACAAGTCACAGCCACAGTGTGTGACATTAAGTTTGTGTGTTGAAGACACAAATAGAAACATGCTCTGATTGGCTGCAATCACGTTTGGTACTAGTCACAATTTTAGGCGGCTACTGGTAGTCTTGGAACATATCCCCTGAGGATAACAGGTGACTCCTGTATTAAGGAGAACATCTTAAAAGTAGCCAGAGAGGAGGGATAGGGAATGAAAATATCATTTTACATTTTACATCTTACATATTGAGATATTCCTAGAGAGTCATCCCCACCCTGTAAAACCCCACATTAAACAACGCTGCCCTCAATTACAAAGCATCTCTTTT